>NC_081840.1:145053548-145353548 GCF_963259705.1 Myotis daubentonii | reverse complement strand
AGCTGCAGCTCCTGTGGTTCTTGGGTGACACACCCTGAAACCAGAGAGGAGAGAGCCCAATTCCTCACAGGGCTGCGCAATTTCACCTTCGGGCTGTGGGTTATGTTGTTGCTGGAACACTGTTGGCCCGAATCTGGTTTACTGCACACTTGTGTTTGTGTTCCATACCCTGTACAACAACAACTTTGCAGAGTGCCCTTTCATATTCTGGGACCCCTTGGGGGATGTCAGAGCACAGGTTGTTCAGCCTGACCCCCGCAGGCCAGGCCAAGGGACCCCCACCTGCCGGAGGAACCCTGCTCACTCCATGGATGCCTTTTGAGTCATGGAGCCACCCCAGGGGTGGCCGGCCAGGACTGTAGGAGGTTGGCTCAGGGTATATCCAGCCTGTCTTGCCCAGTCCCACCCTGCCGGCCACCTTCTAAATAATTTCCTTTCAATGTGCACGAATCCATGCACCAGGCCTCTAGTGTTGAATAAAAGTGGTAAATATGGGCATCCTTGTCTCATTCTTGATCTAGAGGAAGAGCTTTGAGCTTTTCACCTTTGAGTATGACGTTAACTGTGTGAATGTCATATATTGCCTTTATTACGTACATTCCCTCTAATTTAAGGGTTTTTATTACAAGTGGATGTGAATTTTATCAAATGCTTTTTCTGCATCTCTTGAGATTATATGATTTTAATCCTCCATTTTGTTATTGTGTCGTAACACATTTTTGATTAGCAAATATTGAACCATCCTTGCATTCCTGAAATAAATCTCACTTGATCATGGTGGATGATCCTTTTATTGTATTGTTGATTTCAGTTTACTAATATTTGTTGAGGATTTTTGAAGCTTTGTTTAGTGGTGATATTGGCCAGTGATTTTTTTTTCTTCCTTATGTTCTTATCTAGTTTGGTATCAGGGCAATGGTGACTTTGTAAATAAATTTGAGAGTCTTTCTTCTTCAATTTTTTGAAAGAGTTTGAGAAGCTTTGTTGTTAATTCTTTTTTAAATGTATTAACATTTGATGCTGTCTTGTCCTGGACTTTTGTTCGTTGGGAGGTTTTTGTCACTGATTTAATTGCCTTCTTTGTTATTGGTCCATTCGGCTTTTCTGTTTCTTTATAAGTCAGTCTTGGTGGCTTATGTTTCTAGGAATTTATCCATTTCTTCTAAATTATCCAGTATTTTGTGTGTGTGTGTGTGTGTGTGTGTACTTGTTTTTAGTAGTATCTTATGATACTCTGTATTTTTGTTGTATCAGATGTAATGTCTCCTCTTTCATTTCTGATTTTGAGTCGTCATTTCTGTTTTTCTGATCAGTCTAGCTGACGGTTTGTCAAATTTATTTTTTCAAAAACCACTTTATTTCCATTCATCTTTCATTGTTTTTCTGGTCTGTACTTCATTTATTTTTGCTCTGATCTTTTTTATTGCCTTCCTTCTGCTAACTTTGCACATGGTTTATTCTTCTTTACTAGTTTCTTAAGGTGTAAAGTTAAGTTGTTTCTTTGGGATCTATTTTCTTAGTATGTGCATTTATCTATAAACTGCTCTCTCAGAGCTGTTCTTGCAGTATCCCATTGGTGTTTTTTTTTTTTTAAATATATTTTATTGATTTTTTTACAGAGAGGAAGGGAGAGAGATAGAGAGTTAGAAACATCGATCAGCTGCCTCCTGCACATCTCCTACTGGGGATGTGCCCGCAACCCGGGTACATGCCCTTGACCAGAATCGAACCTGGGACCTTTCAGTCCGCAGGCCGACGCTCTACCCACTGAGCCAAACCGGTTTCGGCAGTGTTTTTTTTTTTTTTATCCCATAGGTTTTGATATGTTAGTACCTCCAATTTTATTATGTTTGAAGATATTTCTTGATTTCCCTTTTAATTTTTTATTTAATTCATTAGATTTTCAGGAGCATTTTGTTTATTTTGCACATATTTATGCATTTTCCAGACTTCCTCTTGTTACTGATTTCTAGTTTCATATCAGTCTTCTTAAATTTGCTAGGACTTGTTTTGTGACCTGTCACGTAATTTATCCTGAAGAAAGTTCAGTGTGCACTTGAGAAGACTGTGTATTTTGCTGCTGTTGAACCTATGTCCTGTATATGACTGTTAGGTTTATTTGATCTAATGTTTGGTTCAAGTCTAATGTTTCCTTGTTGATTTCCTGTTTGAGTGAGTTATCCATTGTTGAAATGGAGTATTGAAGTCTCCTACTCTTCTTGTATTGTTATCTATTACTCCCTTCAAATATATGAGTATTTGCTTAATATATTTAGATGCTCTGATGTTGGGTGCATATATATTTATGATTGTTTTATCTTCTCAGTGAACTGACCCTTTAATTATGACATAACGTTTGTCTTTTTCTCTGTTAAGCTACCCCTGCTGTCTTTCGGTTTTCACTTTCATGGAATATTTTTTACCCCATCCCATTATTTGAGTCTATGTGTCTCCTTAAACCTTAAGTGAATCTCTTCAAAACAGTATATAGCCCTTGCCAGTTTGGCTCAGTGGATAGAGCATCAGCCTGTGGAACAAAGGGTCCCAGGTTTGATTCAGGTCAAGGGCATGTACCTTGGTTGCAGGCTCCTCCTGGGCCCAGGACCCTGGTTGGGGCTTGTGCAGGAAGCAACCAATCGATGTGTTCCTCTCACATGATGTTTCTCTCTGTCTTTCCTCTCTCTTCCACTCTCCCTAAAAATAAGTGGAAAAATATCCTCAGGAAAGGATTAACAAAAAACAAACAAACAAACGACAGCATATAGTTTGGTCTTTAAAAAAAAATCTATTCAGCTACTCACTGGGAATTCAATTCATTAATATTTAGAATAATTACTGATAAGTAATAATTTACTAATGCCATCTTATTTATTGTTTTCTGGCTGTTTTAAAGTTTTGTTTTTCTTCCTTTCTTGTTGCTTTCCTTTGTAAATTGATTGTTTTCCATAGTGAAATGCTTTGGTTCTCTTCTCTTTATCTTTGTATATCTATTGTGAGTTTTGGCTTTGTAGTTACCATGAGATTTTACATAAAACGTACACACACACACACACACACACACACACACACACACATATCATATGTATGTATACATGTTACAGTCTATGCTGAGAACAATTTAACTTTAATTGCATACAAAAAATTTATACTTTTACTTCTATGTTTCTGAGGTCATTTTAAATTGTGTTCATTAACATAAAAAAGCATAAGCTATTTTTATGCTTTTGTGCTGTAGTTTTTATTCTAGAGTTAAGTAGTTAGCACATCATTATCTATAATAATAAAAGCATAGTATGCTAATTAGACTGGATGGCTGAACAGTGGGACAACTGTCCAGATGACCTTCCAGACGAAGCCAGTGCTGTGAAGGCCAAGGCAGCCACCGCGGGTCAGAGGCAGCCGCCACAGCTGCTAGGGCTGAGCCCCTTGCACGAATTTTGTGCATCAGGTCTCTAGTATTACAATATTAGTGTATTCTGAATCTGACTATATGCTTACCTCTACTAATGTGTTATTATGTTCCATGTCACCAATTAGTGACATGTTTCAACTTTAAGAACTAATTTCAGCATTTATTTTTTAAAATATGTTTTTATTGATTTCAGAGAAAGAAAGGGAGAGGGAGAGAGAGATAGTGACAACAATGATGAGAGAGAATAATCAACTGGCTGCCTCTTGCACACCCCCTACTGGGGATCCAGCCCATAACCCAGGCATGTGCCCTGTCTGGGAATCAAACCAGTGACCTCTTGGTGCATGGGCCAACACTCAACCATTGAGCCACACTGGCTGGGCATTCAGCATTTTTTTTAAAGTTGGTTTAGTGGTGGTAAATTTCTTTAGCTTTTGTTTATTAGAGAAAGTCTTTATTTTAGTTTCAGTTCTGAAAACAACTTTTCTGGGTAAAGTATTTTTGGTTGACAGTTTCTTTCCTTTAGCACTTTGAATTTATTATCCCATTGTCTCCTGACCTGTAAGCTCACTGCTGAGAAATCCACTAAAAGCCTTATAGTGGTTCCTTTGTACAAAGAATTATTTTTCTCTTGCTTTTTTCTTCTTAAGTTCTTTTCTTTGATTTCAGAAAGTCTTATTATTATGTCTTAGAAAAGAACGTGTTGAATTAAAATTTTGAAGTGACCTATTAGATTCATGAACTTGGATCCATCTTTGCCTTTTAAGACCCATTCTTAACATAGTTATTCTTTAAAACACAAATCAGCTCATGTTTCTCCTTTTTCTGAAAACCCTTTAGGATCATCATCTTACTTATAGTAAAGGCCAAAGGACTTCAAATGCTCTGTAACAGAGCCCTCAACCATCTGACCTTATGCCCCACCAATTTTCATCACTCATTCTGCTCCACCCTCAACCTTCCAGTGTTCATGAGCCCATTTTAGTGCCTTTCACTTGCAGTTCTCTCTGCTTAATATAGTCTTTCTCAGCTATCCACATGGCTTGTATCTTCACTTACATGTTTTCAATGATAGCTTATCAATAGGACTTCCTTGACCAACCTATATTTTGAAAATCCTCCATCCCTCCCAACAGCCAGCACTCCTTTCCTCCTTAACTTGACTTACTTTCCCCCAAGACACGTATCTCCATTTTTACTTTGTTCTGTGTCTATCACTTCCAACAAGAATATAAGCCCCAAGAGGATAGGGACTTACTGGTTTAGTTTATTGCTGAATGCCTAACAACTGGAAATGTACCTGACGCCATTTTTCAGAGTGGATGCTTCAACATATTTGGGAGTAAAGGACTGAAGAAATGATTATCTAAAACCAGGGTGTTATGAAATGTGATCTCTGAGGTCTCACTCAAATTTGCTTATCCGTGATTTTGTAGTAATGACTTGAAAATGTATACAAACCCACTATGGTAAGAAAGAACAACCTCAGCTAAATTTATTAACATAATTATAAGAGTGTTTTAGAAATTCTTTCTATATGCTTTAGATGTTTACATGTCCATTGCTAGTCACCTCTCCTGTGTCTTTAATACTTCAATCTTGGAAGTGTGTAGTGTTGGACTAGTGGCTTTTCCTTTCCAAGGAGATGACCCAAAACTACTGAATCTGTCTTTGTTTTTGATGATGTTACATGTTGTTTTCTTGGAAATAAATTAATATATTGTTTTCAAAAAAAAAAAAAGAAATTCTTTCTATATGCTTTAAATGACCTCATTTATTCCTTACAACAACCCTGTGAGATCGGTATTATTATTTTTATTCTCTCAATGCAGAGATTGAAGAAAATAAAATATTAGCATCTAGCCTAAGGTTACATAGCTAGTAACTGGCAGAGCCAGGCCTTGAACCCAGGCTATAGTTATTCATTATATATCTTCTCCTAGGGAATACCTAATACTCTCCTTAAAATATTTTATTTCAATACACATAGCTGAAATATGGATACTATAAACATTTATTTCATGAACTATACCAATTAATAGGTGACATTATAAGTAATAGAAATAGGACTGTTATAATTTTCTCAATGATTTATTTTTTTTCTCTTTGGTTTATTTTTTTCTTCTGCTTTTACCTCTTCATTTATTTGAGCTTTTCATTAGTCTTTGTGGATTTTGTCTGTTACAAACTATGACATTATTCCAATTACTGGAATTTTCACACAATCACCAGGGGGATTATAAACTCATCTGAAAATCATCCTGAGACTTTCTGACATGATGGGTCAGGGGATCATTCCCTTTTCTGTCACTTTCTTCTCTTTAGCCTTGAGGTCCTTGTGATATTTCATGATCAAGAGTTGCTATTCCAGGAACGTATCTTGTCAGGTGAGGAAATCAGGGGTCCTGCCCATAGGGAGAGGGCCGGGGATGCAGGAGTCAGCTAGACAAGCACTAAGGTATGGTCAGTGGCTTGAAGTATGGAGAGATGAAAACCTTTGCAAGAATAACAGTTTAGGCCTGGCCGGTGTGGCTCAGTGGTTGAGTGTCGACCTATGAACCAGGAGGTCACAATTCGATTACTGGTCAGGCCATATTGCTCGGGTTACGAGATCAATCCCCAGTAGGGGGTATGCAGGAGGTAGCCAATAAATGATTCTCTCTCATCATTGATGATTCTATCTCCCTCTCCCTCTCCCTCTCCCTTCCTCTCTAAAATCAATTAACAAAAAAACTTAAAAAAAGAATAATAGATTATTCTAGTTTGTGCTTAAAGCTTTGCATTCTCATTAATCTTTAGCACATCCCTGAGAGGAATGCACTGTTTTACTGTTTTACAAATGAGGTTTAATGGTACATAACTAGTAAATTGCACGGCCGAATCAAGAGCCGGGTATTTTGTGCTGCTCTGTTACTTGTAAGTCATCATATTACTTAGAGCTAAATCAAGAGCTGCCCATGAGAGAAGGACTGAAGACATCTCAGGTTTCAAGAAACAACACCCACATTTCTATTCACATGACTATTCCCTGCACAGAAAAAAAGCAGTGGTCAGTGAACATGCCTATACATCTTTAATTCCGTGAATTTAAATGATCTGAATTCATTCTTGGGCTGGGGGGAGAGGGAAGAAGTGGAGTATTTTTATGTAACTACTATTTTACTCAACACCTAAGTAAAAATCTCATTTCAGTTTGAATTAAGAACTGATTAGAGAGGGAGGAGAGACAAGATGGCAGCAGAATAGGCAGACACATCCCAGGGCTTGTCCCAGAGCAAATGGAGTGAGCAGCTGAAACTAATAACACCCACCCTGAATTGACGAAGTATACTCAGCTGGTGAGACAGTTTGCAGCTGGGAAGGGCAGAGCTCCCCTGGAAAGGAAAAAACAAGGGATCTGGGCAGGAAAGTTTGCCAGACCTCTGAACCCAGAGGGTCAGAGGGAGACCGTGCGGCACACAGCTGCGTCTCTTGGGACAGGCACAGACCCTGACTGTGGGAAAAAGATCCGCAGGACTGTTGGCACTGGGGCATTTGAGATCGGGGTTCTGTAATTACGGAGGACTGAGCCTAAAGGGGGCAGCCTGAAGCGCTAACCAGTCCATGCAGTGCCGGTAAGAGAGGCGCTTACAGAGACTCAGCCTTCCCCGTTTCTGTGGCCGGCGTTTGTTTGTTTTCACTGAACCCTGTTCATAGGACATTTCGGATACAGACACTCACCTGTGCAGAAGAGTGGGAGAAGGTGCAGACGAGTGGAATCTGGGGAGAGAAGGGGGTCCAGGAGAGGTGGCAGCAAATTGAGTGCTGAGTCACCTCTGAGCCCAGGACTTGGGCAGCCATTTTCTCCTGAGGATATAACTCCTCCCTCCAGGCCCCAGACAAGGAGCACAGCCACACCCAAATTCCACCCTGAATGAGATGAAGGATTAAAATAATCTGATTAGTCCCTGGGAGTTAACAGGGTCTGGCCTATAGAGAGGCTTTCAGTCCCAGCAACAACAACAACAACAAATCACAGACATTCCAGAAAACTGGGATCTTAAGCCAGTCAAAGGAATGACATTTCAATTTTTCATTTTTATTTTTTTATTATTATTTTGTTAGCTTTTTTTTTGCTTTTTTGTTTTACCTTTTTTTGGTTGTTCCTTTATTTCCTACTTCTTTTCACATTATTTTTTCAACCACGTGAGCAGCAGACACGTGAGTGGCGCGCTAATGTCCAGGGAGCATCAGCCCCGTGAGCAGCCTGCCTCTGGCCTAAGAGCAGCAGCCTCATGTGGCCTGCCCCTGTCCAAGGAGCAGCAGCTGTATGAGTGGCCCGCTTCCCCGTCTGAGGAGCAGCAACCACCCAAGCAGTCCGACCTGTCCGAGGAGCAGCAGCCACACAAGCAGTCTACCTACGTCTGAGGAGCGGCAGCCCTGCACAGCCCGCCCTCATCCGAGGAGCAGCAGCTGCACACAGCCCGCACCCTGCACTAGTCCGAGGAGCAGCAGCTGCACAAGCATCTTGCCCTCATCCAAGGAGCAGCAGCCACACAAGCAGCCTGCCCAATCTGAGAAACAGCAGCTGCGTGAGCAGCCCGCCCCCATCTGAGGAGCAGCAGTTCTGAAGAGGCCCGTCCCCCTTCGAGGAGCAGCAGCAGCCCACCCCAGTCCGAGGAGCGGCAGCCCTGCGCAGCACGCACCGGTCCGAGGAGCAGAGCCACAGCAGCCTGCACCTGCCCGACAAGCAGCAGCGGGTGAGTGGCACATCCTCGTCTGAGGAGGAGCAGCCATGTGTGCAGCTCACTCCCGTCCAAAGAGCAGCACCCTCGCAAGCAACCCATCCCCATCCGAGGAGCAGCAGACTTGCAATCAACCTGTCCAAGTCCAAGGAGCAGTAGCCCCACAAGCAGCCCACCACATCAGAGGAACAACAGCAGCGTGCATCCAGGCCCCATTCAAGGATCAGCAGCCACGTGAGCAGTCCGCCCCAGTTCAAGGAGTAGCAGCTGTGTGTGTAGCCTGCCCCCATCCAAGGAACAGCAGCCTCCTGATCAGCACACCCTCTGTCTGAGGAACAGCAGCTGTGTGTGAAGCCTCCCCCTCACCAGCCAGAGGAGCCACCACAGCTGTGAACAGCACCCACCAGAGGAGCTGCTGCCAACTGAAGAGCAGCTGCTACCACAACCGCCCGAGGAGCAACCACAGCCCGAGGAGCCACTGCCACCCGAGGAGCAGCCTCTGAACGACTCAACATCTAAATATGTCGGTGAGATCAAACGTGGGTAGACAAAGAAACCCCCAAAGGAAAGAAAAGGAGGCCTCGCCAGAAAAGCAGCTAAGTGCAACAGAGGCATGCAGCATGACAGAAAAAGAATTCAGATTAAGGATCCTAGAATGCATAATCCGGATGGAGGAAAAAATCAACAATTTATGCAAGAATCAAGAAGAAATGGATGAAAAAATCAATAACTTTGTAAGAACCAAGAAGAAATGAAGAGTGATATAGCTGCAATAAAAAACACCATTGAAAGTTTTAACAGTAGACTAGGAGAAGTGGAGGATCGAATTAGCAAATTAGAAGACAGGGAAGCAAAACACACCCAAACTGAACTATAATTGGAGAAAAAAATTAAAAGACAGGAGGAGAGCCTAAGGGAGCTATGGGACAACATGAAACGAAACAACATATGAATAATAGGGTTTCCAGAACAACAGAAAGAGGAACAAGGGTTAGAAAGGAATAAAAAAAGACCCTGAATAGCTGCAGCAATCCTGAGAAAGAACAAAGTAGGTGGGATCTCAATACCAGATATCAAGCTGTATTACAAAGCCACTGTTCTCAAAACTGCCTGGTACTGGCACAAGAACAGACATATAGATCAATGGAATAGAATAGAGAGCCCAGAAATCGACCAGAACCAATAAGCTCAATTAATATTTGACAAAGGAGGCAAGAACATATAATGGAGTCAAGATAGTCTCTTCAATAAATGGTGCTGGGAAAATTGGACAGATACGTGCAAAAAAATGAAACTAGACCACCAACTTACACCATACACAAAAATAAACTCAAAATGGATAAAGGACTTAAATGTACGATGGGAAACCATAAAAATATTAGAAGAATCAAAAGGCAACAGAATCTCAGACATATGCCAAAGCAATTTCTTCACCGATACAGCTTCTAGAGCATTGGAAACTAAAGAGAAAATGAACAAATGGGACTACATCAAAATAAAAAGCTTCTGCACAGCAAAAGAAACCATCAACAAAACAACAAGAAAGCCCACTGCATGGGAGAACATATTTGCCAATGTTATCACTGATAAGGTTTTAATCTCCAACTTTTATAGGAAACTCTTACAACTTAACAAAAGGAAGAGAAACAATCCAATCAAAAAATGGGCAAAGGACCTAAATAGACACTTCTCCAAAGAGGACAGTCAGAAAGCCAAGAGACATATGAAAACATGCTCAAAGTCACTAATCATCGGAGAAATGCAAATCAAAACAACAATGAGGTACCATCTCACACCTGTAAGAATGGCTATCATCAATAAATCAACAAACCACAAGTGCTGGGGAGGATGCAGAGAAAAAGGAACCCTCGTGCACTGCTGGTGGGAATGCAGACTGGTGCAGCCACTATGGAAGACAGTATGGAGTTTCCTCAAAAAGCTAAAATCGGAACTCCCATTTGACCCCGTGATCCCAATTCTAGGAATATATCCCAAGAAAACAGAAACACCAAACAGAAAGGATATGTGCACCCCTATGTTCATAGCAGCACAATTCACCATAGCTAAGATCTGGAAACAGCCTAAGTGCCCATCAGTAGATGAATGGATTAGAAAACTGTGGTACATCTACACGATGGAATATATGCTGCTGTAAAAAAGAAGGAAATCTTGCCATTTGCAATAGCATGGATGGAACTGGAGAGCATTATGCTAAGTGAAATAAGCCAGTCAATGAAGGAAAAATACCACATGATCTCACTTATTTATGGATAATAAAGACCATTATAAACTTATGAACAAAAATAGATACAGAGGCAGAGCAGCATCGAACAGACTGTCAAACTACAGTGGGAAGGCCGGGGAGGGTTGGGGGGCAGGAGGGTGCAGGAGGGGGCAGGTAAGAGATCAACCGAAGGACTTGTATGCATGCATATAAGCATAACCAATGGACATAAGACACTGGGGGGTAGGGGAGGCCAGGGGATTGTCAAGGGTGGGGAAAAAAAGGAGACATATGTAATATTCTTTCTAATACTTTAAGCAATAAAACAATTTAAAAAAATAAAAAATAAACTATTTCATGGCGATATATATATATATATATATATATATATATATATATATATAAAATTACTGATTAGAGAATAAAATGTCATACTGAGTAGAGAAATTCCTTTTGAAGCAGCACAAAAGGAAGTCCCCCAAGAAAGCATATTCGTCAAGTGCACATGCAAGGAAAAGAGTGGCTCCTTTCAAGAGTGAACGCTGGCTAGACAAGCAAAGAGATTTGTGAGAAATTGCCTGGTAAGAGAGGGAAATGTAGGCAGGTGGCCTCGAATACATGGGAACAAAAGTATCTTTGTTTCTTGAAACTGAAGTGTGCTGGTAAAACTGAAATGATCTATAATTGCAGCTAATTGTCATCTCCACATCTTTTATGAAAGTTTTCTCACCACTCCAGCAACTGGAGAGTGTGCTTCTCAGGGGAAGAGGGCATTGAGAAAAGACCCTACCCCCTTACTAGTGAGCCATGTGACTGAAGTTAATGATCATTTGTCTTTGTGCAGTAAGCACTCTCCCCTCACATTGATGCACTCTCCCAGCCTTCCATTTATGCCGGATACTCACCTCCAGGTGGCCTTTAAACCAACAAAACCAAGGTCTTTTCTCCCTGAATCAGGTTCTCACACTTGATCAAGTACAATGCAGATGAGTGAGGCAGGAGTCAGAGCTAAGCTAGAATTACCCCAAGCAGGAGGATTTTTATGATAAATTGACTCAGTGATCATATGAGACTGAAGAAAGGAGCAGTGGTACTGTGTGTGCCAGGGCAGCTGTGTGCCTGTCTGCCTGCCTGCCTGCCTGCAAAGGTTCACTCTTGGCAAGTATTTCCAGAGGAGGCCAGCGACCCACAGAACGTCGTGAATGATGGCTCATCTGTCATTCCCAGCTGCCTCCCTGTCTAGGTCCACCTGCAGACTCACAGCAGCAGGCCTGCCCGCACCTTCGTTCACAGGGCACTGGCATCACCTGACTCAGCCAGTGGGATCTGCATAGGGCCTGACAGGAAAAGCTTTGAGCTCCCTTTGCCCTGGGCACGGCAGGCTAGCAAATGAGGAGTGGGACGTTCCCAGGGCTCAGTCAGAGGAAGGATGTGAAATGAGGGTTGACAATGTCCCTAAAGGGCTGAAATTTTTTTAAAGAAATCATTGGATCACTGCTTTTAAGTGATATTGCTGCTGCTTTTACTATGCTGGCTTTGAGTAGCGTGCTGGAGGAATCACCCAGTCAAACTCATAGGTGGGCTCAGAAAGGACTATTTAAATCAGATTTGGCCCAGGCTGAACAGAGAGGGAAATATGGGGAAGGGAGTTTCCATACTTACTGCATGATGACAATGATTTCTCTGCCAGTTTGGGAAAGGAAGGGATAGAGGTTGGGCAGGGGTGGGAGGAGGGATGCGGGATGGGAAGGGTTGAAAACGCATAACTATAACTTGTTACTGTGTTGGATAGCTTGTGTTTCTAGGAAGTGCTTCAGCAGGAGTGCAGTGGTGCTGCGTCAGACAAAGAAGGGGCAGAGATGAGGACACACTAGCCTCCAGCTCCCTGAAGCCACATGGAATGGATGAGGACATGCATGTCTATGTGGTGCTGCCCAGCCCACCCCTCACCTCTCTTCCTGTCCAACACAATCTGCCTTTTGGATGGGCAGGAAGTGGAATCTTCCTTGAGAAGAGTGGACATAAAGAGGGAAATGTGAATCTAAAAATTAGGGTGGCCTTAGACCACAGAAATGTGAACTCAACCCCAGTATACCTGCTGTTGCTGGTGGCCCTTACAAACTACACACAGGAAGGGGTGGTCAGGCTAATGAGGTCAGCAGATGCTATTACTTTATTCCTAACTTACACTGGCTACTCAAGTAAGGTGAATAGGCTAAAAAGTAAACTGGAAAAAAGGTTAATACCTAAACTATTTAACCAGAGAAATATTTTGGCCTTAATTATGTGGATATTACTCTAGATATAGTTTAACATTAAGAATGACTAAAATTATCTTTAAAAACGAATTCTTTTTATTCCCTTTAGCCTCATTGAGATGACAATAACTTAAGCAGTAAACAGAAACTTTAACAAGACAATACTTAGAGTGCATTAAATAAATATAAATTTTATTAAAAACACTCTAATAGCGTTATCAGGAATGATATAATAATAAACGCTTTCAAATAACTTGCATTCATAACATTACAATACTTACAGTATTTATAACCATCCTCAGATTTTATAGACAAACCAAACATTTCATGAAAATGAAATGAAACTAAGTTTTTAAAAAAGCATAGAAAAAATGCACACAGAGCTCATTATCTTAGTGTCAAACTGCAAAAGTTTCCTACACAAGTTGACCACTAGCTTGAGAAGTGAACTGTACACCACTGTGCGTCAATCAAGATGAAAAATTCATTCAAGTAAAGTTGACACCACTCAGAAGCATTTTTCAAGTATGGCTATATAGTCAACCTGATATTCCTATATAAGCAAACTGGAGATTTGCTTGCCATTCATTCCGAGGCAGGTTTTATATTTACAATTATAGATCTGATATTTACAATATGCCATTCAATTTTCTCTTCTTCTCCCTACCTAACCTCTCCTGAACCCCCCAAACTATACTTCCTGCTCTTGCTGGCTAGCAGTTTGACAAGTGACAGTGAATGATATAGAAACCAAATATTCATAAAGGGATGGATGACTCAAAACCAACAAATATGCATGTAGTAACCAAATAGTTGGCATTAGATATATGCGATATGTAAAATATTTAAAATCATGTGGTTAGACATTGGCAAAACAAATGTTTTTGAAATATTTGTAAATTGATCACAGCCAGAAAGTAAAGTTTTTAAAAAGACAAAAGCCATGTTATAAAGAAAGATTTGACCAATAAATCTCAAAGGTTCCCTTGATTAAGAATTTATTTGAAATTTTAGTAAGCAAAAGTGTACTTAGACCAAAATGTAATTGTACAGTCGATTGCACACCATACCCCTAAATGTTTTGCCTGTTTGGGGACGTCCTTATGGATCTGTACCTCTACTGATTACAGGATAAAACATCTTTATTTAGAGAGTTCAAAGACTCTAGCCAGCAGCCACTTGCCAAACTCCTGCCTTACAAGTTTCCCTTTAACAACTCAGTGCATTCTATTTTCATGTAATTTTTTTCCTGCTCAAAACAATCAAAATACTCCCCAAACTTTTAAAATGCTTTTCTTTACAATAAAAGGGGTCAACAGATATACAAAATTAGTTTTAGTTACATGAGGACATATACAAGCAAAATAGGAGGGATTCAAAGAAAAGGTTTAAATCCCTGACAAAGAATATGTTTATTAACCTACAATTTTACATAAACACAGGTGACATGTTGGCATAAGGAGAACATGAGCTGAAATATCCCTGATTTTTAGAACAAAAAGGTTGACGTTCAAGTTATACTTGCTAAGAAATCAAGTATTGAACAAAAAGGTATGCGTTTTAATTATAAAAAAGAAAGACTTGGAAAAAAATGATGGTACATGATGCTCTAAGCTTTCACTCTCAGTTCAATATCCTATTGCCAAACTAGTGTTGAGGTATATGACAGTAGGAACACCACTCAAACCTTTACTGAATTCTTAGCTCACATTATGATATATTTGTAGCAGGTTGAGTAGCACCATCATGATGTGAATTCTGCTTCAAATCCATATATATATATGTATATATATATTTAATTTTTTACAGTACTAAAATACTAAAGCATTGCGTTAAAAAAGTTTTGTTTACAATTAATTTACTTACTATACATCTCTTTCACTTCTTTATACAAATTAATGATTTAAAACCGCCACAGCAAGCCAGCTGCCTGTTTCTTTTCTTTTCCTTTAATTAACAGATTCACATGGAACTAACCCTGTTTATTCAACTGATGCAGGCCAGTCTGCTCGGTCGGTCTTCCTGGTAAAGAGGACACTTAAGCCAAGAAGTGACAACATCACAACGTACAATTATCAACACAAAGGCAGACTGACATTCGATTGCTGAAGAGCATACAGAGCCGTAAAACCACTTTGCGTAAGTGAACGGCATGGTTGGCTCTGTGGCATGAAGTTAATCATCACTGAAGTTGATAGAAAATTCTGAAAACTACATGTTTGACCAATGAACTTGTCAGACAATTTCATATAAAACTGTTACAGTATAGCATGAGAGATGAGCACCAGAAAACATGTTTTATGGACTAACGTATTCCCTTGAATCCAGTAAGCCCCCTTTTGGATTGAACTGGCTGTATGAAAAATGGACACATTGCTCATCAGCAGACGCATGGCTAAAAGCAAAAATATTTTAAAAGCTTTCTTAAAAAAATCAACTTTGCATTCTAAAATGAAAGTAAACTTTTTTTTTTAAACGTCTCAGTACCTTAGCATTGTTCAAGTTGTCAAAGCTTAGGTAGGCAAAGTGCTTCTAAGACACCATTTAAAATATTTATACATATACATGTGTGTGCACATATACATGTGTGTGTATATATATATATATATATATATATATGTACATATATACGTTTATTGTCCTACAAGGACTTCACTGGATGAGCAAAATCCAGAGGCCTTTAAAATGTCCACATTTTAAAAACAGCTTGTGTAAGAATAGGTCATTATAATAAAAACTTGAATGAAAAGGTACCCCTATTATTCAAGGGCATTGGAGTTCACTGATAGCATCTTGATGATATAAAGGCATTAAATTTTCAACTATTAAAGACACCATTTTCTTAGCACCATTTCTTAGAACACCCAAAGAAATTCAGTGTTTTGCTGTCTATTCATTTATGCTTCCTGTAGCTATTTGATAAATAAAAGTTAATATTAAGATTACAGTAAAAACTGCATGTTAAAAAACCATAATTCCAGTATTTCAGTACATTTTATGTTCAGCACCAGATGGTGTTTAAGAATCCTGTCTCTGTAATACTACATTACTCACTGGATTTGTGTCCAGGACTATGCAAACTTGGTATTACTAAAAAGTGGTCACAGATGTGTAGAGTTGTAAGGTGGGGAAAAGTCACATTTACATTATCATCTCCTCCAATCATAGAACCAGTGTTTAAAAATGTAAATGGTGGAACACTCTCTTCCCCACCTTCGTTTTGCATAGAATGCTTTGGTCTTTTGTATGGATGCCATCTGTGACCACTTAGGAGTCAGTGGGAATTAAGTGCTATGGTAAGGTGACCTCTTTTGCGTTTGCTGGTGAGCTGAGGTTCTTCCTACCACCTTTGTCATGAATACTGTGTCCCTTTCCCCAGGGCCCATGTCATGAGAACTACACTGTGGGCTGGTTGGCTGTGGTCTTTTCGAATGAGGTAACCAACACCAGGGGCGACGTCACACGTATGTGTTGTAAGGCCCTGTGACCCGAGTGAAGGCATACGGAGATGTGGTGACTGTGGAGTCTGTGGTCACCGACATGGTCCTCTCGGCCAGGGACTTGATGAAGCGCAGGTAGGTGGGCTCGGAGGGCTCGTGCGGCTCGGTGGGCTCCCGCTTCACTTTCTTGCCGTGCGTTTTCTGAGGCACGTAGTCCGGGCCATACTTCTCGCACTCTTCCTCCTTCTCCCGGGCTTTCTCGGCCATCTTGGCCTCCCAGAGCGCCAAGCCGTGTTTGGGCTCGTTCATGCTCTTGTGTTGGTAGAAGACGAGCGAGATCCTGGTGGGGTGATTCCGGTTGGGATTCTTTAAGGGGGTCGTGGCGTGCAGCTCCCGCTTTGCACACTCGATGAGAATGGACCCATGAGCCGGCGCCACCGCCACGCCCCCGATCTCAGGGTCCAGGAAGCTCTGCTCGCTGTCGGACCAGACCTCGTCGTTCTCCTCCGCGGCAGGAGGCTGCTTGTCCTGGCTGCTCGCGTCTAGCAACCTGTGCAAGCCTTGCTGGGCAGCGGCAGCTCGATCGTGGCTCAGGCCGGGCAGCATCGTGGGGAGCCCGTTAGCTGTGTGGGAAAGCATGTCGTTCTCCTTGTTCTGGAGGTGCAGGGCGTGGAGAGAGCTGTTGAACATGCCCGGGGCGGCTCCGTAGTTATGGAGCATACGAGAAGATGGGGGATGCTCCCCGTTTTTATAGTCTACGTTGGGGTTGCTCAAATTGGGTGGGAATCTAGAGGTGGCCCCCAGGAAGTGACCATCCATCTCGTGCGTGGAATAAGGAGGCAGCGTCCCCACGTGGCGCACGGTTGGCCTGGGAGTACAGCTGCTGAAGGTGTCCCCCTGCACATTTTGGTTTCCGTAACCCAAGGGTTTGGAAGTAAAACTTGGGCTGTTTCCGAACCTCGGCTGGTAAAGTGTGTGGATGGGCGGCAGATTTAGCTTAGAGAGCGGGTCTTGGTTTGGATACCTATAGAGATCCATGGGCTGGGACTGGGGAGAGTAAGAACCCAGATAGGAGGAGCAGCCGTCCATGGATACGTTTCCGTTGCACTGATATGATGGATATTGGTTGTTCTGATTTAGAAGCCCAGGGTAGGGGCTCATGAGATTAGAAGAATTCAAATATGAACCCGCAGTTTGGGATGAGGTGGAATAGTAGTTCACACAGTTGGCGCCTCCTCCATAAATATCCGAAGTGTGTGAAGAGCTTGGATAAGGACTGACTGGATTGGGCCGTCTCATATATAGATTGGTGTGTCCAGAAGAATAGTAAGAGTTGACAGTCTCTGAATGATGGTTATTAGTCAAGGGGTGATGTGGTGGCTGCTGCTGGGGTGGCTGCTGCTGGGGTGGCTGTGGCTGCGGCTGCGGCTGCGGCTGCGGCTGCGGCGGCTGCTTCTGTGGCTGTGGAGGCTGCTTCTGTAGTTGCTGGGGCTGTGACTGGGGCTGGGGCTGCTGGGACAGCTGCATGACTGATCCTGAAAGTCACAGAAGTTTTGTGGACAAGATAAGAAAAGAGCAGGAACAAGCATGCTTGACCATTGTTTTATGAAAGCTAGTGAGGATGCTTAAATGCATGTAAGAACCACCACCAGGATTAGACAACACCCATTAAACAAGGTAAGAGCAGAGTCAGGGTGCTGATGACTGTCTGGCATTATTTTTTGTGTCTAAAGCATTCCATATAATAAAAGCCTAATATGCTAAGTGTCCAGTCATCTGGTTGGCCATTCAACCAATCAGAGCATAATATGCTAATGATATGCTAAGGCAGCTCAACTTGCTATGACATGCACTGACCACCAGGGGGAAGACAATTGACCAGTCACTATGACGTGCACTGACTATCAGGAGGCAGATGCTCCAACTGGTAGGTTAGCTTGCTGTTGGGGTCCGGCTGATCGAGACTGAGCGAGACAGGCCAAACATGCCCTGGAGTCCTCCCACGGTCCCTTCCCAGCTGGCCAATCTCCCGCATCTCTCCCTGGCCCCAATAGTGCACCAGTGGGGCCCCTCAGCCTGGCCTGTGCCCTCGTGCAATCCGTGCTGCGGGATACCCCCCAAGTGCACTAATTTCGTGCACAGGGCCTCTAGTTAGAAATAAAATGACAGACCTCATAAAAGGACAGTCTGGTAAGTGAAGGTAAAGGTAGTAAACATCCAAAAGACATTCCACGGAGAGCATCACATTCTCTGGAGCCTCTGCTTCTGATCATGACAAATTCTCTGCATGAAGTGCCCTCTGCCCTCCACCCAGCTCCCTGCCCTCCCTTGGCACAGGCCTCCCTTCCTTGAGCAACACTTCTATGACCTCATCTTCCAGGGCTTTTGCAGTACCCACCACAAAGCACATGAAGCAACAGTCACAATGTATTGTAATTATCCATTTTTAGCCCCCTCTTTACCCTCCTAAGAAGGAATTTCCTGTGGGAAGGGACCATGCCTTATTTTACTTTATTTCTACACTGCCTGGCATGCAATAAAATTGGTTAGTTAAAATTAAGTAGCATAAAATTTGTTATGAAAATATTCAGCAATGCAATGAGAAGTAAAATGACATTCATTTAAACACCCAAAGCATCTTGTATAACACATGAACCCATTTCATTAGCATGCTCTTGAGAAAGGAAATTTACAGAGTTGTAGATAAAACTTGAATGAAACTTTCAGCTTTGCAAGTTGAAAACTTTAAAAAGTCATACTGTTGTTTCATGACCTCACTTAAGAGCGTTACCTGAGATCAGAACAGATGGAGCTGTACTGGCAGCCCTGACCACCGAAACGATCGTTGCAGAAGCTGGTTAGAAGGGACGAGAGGCCAAGTTCTACACGCTTACACTTTACAGCTAACTTAAAGGGACATCATGGACTGAATGGGATTAGTTTCTTGTAGTGGGTCAACCAATCAACAAATATTTATTAAGCATCTTTGGCACATTATTCTAAATTACTTAGTTTCTTTGGGCTTCAAAATTAATCACCAGGAAGATTTGACTTTGTAAGACAAAGATGGTTGGTTCTAAGCAAACTGGTTCACTAAACTTACAAGGTATACACTTTTCTCTTGTTAATGGTCAGGCCTACAATTTGGATATGGACATTATTACATTGTTGTATGATTTTTTACACTATTAACTGCAGACATAAAGCAAGGGGCTATGGACAAAAAATATCAACTAAGTATTGATAAGTCACATTCTACTGCTACTACTGTAGATGTGATCCATTGGGATGGGTGAAAGCTTTATAAGAACTACATGTGGACCCATCTCCTAAACCTCAAACAAAATATGGCTAAGGAAAGGCATCTTATTCTCCCACCACTACCCCCTTAAGCTTGTTCCCAAACTTATTTCAATAAATTGTACTGCTTAAGTTATCTGGGCTTGAAACTTTGGAGTCATCCTTAAATCTGTCACCTCCTTATCCCAATGTTTTGCCATCAGTATATTGGTATTAATTTTGGAAGAATTCACTCCCATCATTTCTGCTACATCTTCATTGTCACCACTAAAATGCAAGCTCTTATTACCTCACTCTTGGTTTATTGCTTCTGTCGCCAAACTATTAGCTTCTTCAGCTTTAATGTGGTCTACCTGCCACTGCTAGATTAACACTGATTTTACCATATCACTTATCTATCAGGAGATTTTGCCACTTATCTACACTAATAAAAGAGAAAAATGGTAATTGGCGTACGACGATACCCTTTTCATTGGCTAATCAGGGCTATATGCAAATTAACTGCCAACTAAGGTTGGCAGTTAACTGCCAACAAGATGGCGGTTAATTTGCATATGTAGGCACAATGCAGGGAGGCAAAAGGGAAAGCAGGAAGAAGCCCCCTGCTACTGACAGTGATCAGAAACCCAGGGCCGCCTTTGCCCTGCCCCCCAGCCATGATCAGAGAATCAGGCGCCTTTTCCGCCCTGGCCAGTGATAGCAGGAAGTAGGGGTGGAGCCAGCGATGGGAGCTGGGCACGGTCGAAGCTGGCAGTCCTGGGAGCTAGGGGTCCCTTGCCTGGGCCTAAAACGGAGCCCGCGATCGCGGGGCCGATGCAGCTGTGGGTCCCCGCTGCCTGGGCCGGATGCCTCAGCCAGAGGATTCCTGCAGGGGCAGGGGCGGAGCCCGCGCGATCACGGCACCCCCCGCTGCCACTCCGGGTCCCCGCTGCCCGGGCCGGAAGCCTAGGCCAGAGGCGTCAGGCCTGGGCAAGGGGCCGATCCTGCGATTGGAGGGTGATGGGGGTCAATGCCTGAGGGCTTCCCAGTATGTGAGAGGGGGCAGGCTAGGCTGAGGGACACTCCCCCCCACACACACCCAGTGCACGAATTTCGTGCACCGGGCCCCTAGTTATAGAATAACATCCAAAGTTCCCCATCAAGCTGGGGCTGATGGTGCAATAGCTCAGTACCATCTCCAAGAACAAAGCCTGGCCCTTGGGACTTTAGGGGAAGATTCTGGTACAGAACTAAGACCATGACTAAATGTGACCTTCCAAAATGAACAATGCTCATTTGAAGTATCATATAACACATATATCTACAAGGCTTCACATTCAATTTACCTGCCAAGTGTTTAGCCTGGGCTGCACCTTCAGTCTGCTTTGTGCGGGATGGGGCGGACTTGTCCTTTTCATTCTTATGTGCGCTGTTCTCCAGAGAAAAAAGCTTTTCGGCGGCAGCTTTCTTGGCTTCTAGTTTCCTCTGTCGGCATGTCTTCACTGGCTCTGCTAACATCCTGACTTTCCGCCGAAAAGAACTTAGCACCTGAATAGCACCATTTCGTTTCTTCTCTTCCTGAGCTTCTACACTCCCAAACTCATCCACATCAGAGACTTTGTAGAGCGGCAGCACGTGGAGTTGCTCATCCTCAGGCTTGCCTCTGATTTCTCGATTGTCTTCTCTTGTGAGGGTGCATACCTGGTAGGAAAGTAAGACAAACAGCCTGTTTCAGTCCAGAACAACAGTGTGTGTGTGTGTGTGTTTCTTGCTCTTAGTATTTAGATTTGTGGTGGTGGTCTACTGGACCACACCAGTGACCTTAAAACTATGTCTGCTATTAATAAAGAGTGGATCAATTCCCCCAGCAGCATGGCTCAATGACTGAGCATCAACCTATGAACCAAGAGGTCGCAGTTCCATTCCTAGTCAGGACACATGCCTGGATTGTGGGCTCGATCGCGAGCGTGGTGTGTGCAGGAGGCAGTGGATCAATGATTTTCTCTCGTCATGTGCACCAGTTTTCTCAAATTCTTTCCACTATTGCTACTACCTCCCTGAATTCTTTTCTACCCTACTATATAACTTTAGTGCCCGTTGTTTGTTTTCTCATTAACTGGTCACCTTCTTTAACTATAACTATATCCATGTTGATGATGCATTAGGTCAGCGGTTCTCAACCTGTGGGTCGCGACCCATGTGGGGGTCGAACGACCCTTTCACATGGGGTGGCCTAAGACCATCGGAAAACACATTTATAATTACATATTGTTTTTGTGATTAATCACTATGCTTTAATTATGTTCAATTTGTAACAATGAAAATACATCCTGCATATCAGATATTTACATTATGATTCATAACAGTAGCAAAATTACAGTTATGAAGTAGCAACGAAAATAATTTTATGGTTGGGGGTCACCACAACATGAGGAACTATATTAAAGAGTCGCGGCACTAGGAAGGTTGAGAACCACTGCGTTAGGTTGATGAATGCAATTTCTTCACTTGAGCTTTCTCATTCCTTATCTCCACCTCGGATCATCTCTTTCCAGGCAAGCCCTTTTCCTGGACTTGGTTCGTATGGAAGGTTGCCCTACCCTAAGACTATTCATTTTCTCCCTGTACCATAGCCTCCAGTTATAAGGCCCAATGCATTTCACCCATTGGAATACGTAGTTCCCGTGGGCTCTTTTTCACTTTGAATCTTCTATAGCAGTTACTGCGACAGTGACGATGTGCTTCCATTTGTACTTCTCTGCAAGGTGACTGGTACTTTGGCTTGTTGCTTAACTGATCATAACCTACCAGATATCTGACACGTAATTTTTAAAGATTTTTTGGCAGCCAACTGCTAGGAGCTGGCAACCCATAGTCACTGGTTTAGATTAGCACTGAGAATTTCCATGATTTTCATGTGCCTGTCAACACAGTTTCCCCTGGTGTGCCAACCTGTTATGAGAGTACTAGTTATGCCAAACAGTTATGCAACAACAGTTCATTCATGAAAACGCTGCTGTGCTGTGTGACACCTGCAGAGAGCATGTTACTCTAAGCACATGCTGCTCCCTGCCAGCCCGCTGCTCCTCCACGGGGCCTGCTGCTTGCCCATCCTCAGCCGCACTTACCAAGGTGCTGCCATTGTGCATGTTGTGCAAGTCTCTGTGGGCGTGAGCACAGAAGTCCAAGCACGCAGTGACCCCTGAGAACGGACGGCCTTCCTTCAGACCCAGGCGGCACTCTGGCGCTCGGTGTTCATATTCAATCTGAAAAATACAAGCACGTGTGTGAGTGGGGAGGTACTCAGGCTTTTTAAATTCCTGGGCATACATTTGATAAGAAAGCCCAAGATCTGTGCACTGAATAGGTCAAAGAGACACTGTAATATTTAGAACTTTTAGAATTGTTGCCTACTTTCGATCCAAAAACAAGAGGATGGTACACAATAAAGCCAGTACCTTGACATAGTAAAGTTTTTATTTGACAGTGTTGAGGTATAACTGACATTAAACAGAATATATTTAAAGAGCACTATTCGATAAGTTTGACATAATAATACATGTAACCATGCCACCATCAAAATAATGTACATATCCATCACTCCCCCAAACTTCCTCATACCGCTTTATAATTCATGCTTCCTCTTTGTTGTCAGGCACCCACTGATCTCTATCACTGCTGATTAGTTTTTTTCTAATATAAGTGTTCAATGCTATAGTTCTCTAATCCAGTGGTTCTCAACCTTCTGGCCCTTTAAATACAGTTCCTCATGTTGTGACCCAACCATAAAGTTATTTTCGTTGCTACTTCATAACTATAATGTTGCTACTGTTATGAATCGTAATGTAAATAAATATCTGATATGCAGGATGGTCTTAGGTGACCCCTGTGAAAGGGTAGTTCGACTGCCAAAGGGGTCGTGGCCCACAGGTTGAGAACTGCTGCTAAGCAATGCTTTATAGCTGCATCCCACAAATTTTAATGTCATCTCTTAACTTTCATTTAGTTTGAAATACTTTCTAATTTTCCTTATAACTTATTCTTTGACTCATATGTCATTTGGAAATATATTGCTCCATTTCCAGATATTTAGATATTTTGTAGGCATCTTTCTGGTACAGAATTTAATTTAATTGGCTTTAATGTAGTGGCTGCTTACTTTAAAGTTTATGGTGTGCTCTTTAACTTACCACAGTCTGCATTTAAGTAATATTTTACCACTCCATATATGAGAACCTTATAACAGTATGCAGTAATCTCCCCTTATTCACTGTTTTGCTTTCCACAGTTTCTGTTACCTGTCATCAATAGTGGTCCAAACATATTCAATGGAAAATTCAAAAAATAAGCCATTTATAAGTTTTAAATTGCACACCATTCTGAGGGGCGTGATGAAATTTTGCACCAACCTACGCAGTCCCACCTGAATGGTGAGTCATCTCTTTGTCCAGCATCTCTAGCTATATGTGCCAGCCTACCCATTAGTCACTTGGCAGTCAACTTGCTATCAGACTGACTGTGTGGTATCTCAGTGCTTGTGTTCAAGTCACCTTACTTTACTTAATGATGGCCCACAACACATGCACAGTGATGCTGGTAATTCGGATATGCCAAAGAGAAGCCATAAACTGCTCTCTTTAAGTGAAAAGCTGAGTACAGTCCATAAGATATTTTGAAAGAGAGAGACCATATTCACATTAACTTTTATTACAATATATTGTTACTATAGGCCCGATGCACGAATTTGTGCACTGGTGGGGGGGCTCTCGGCTTGGCTTGCAGGGATCTGTGCACTCCACACTACCGTAGCCTGGTCTTACCCGCCAGCTCGTTGGGCTCCAGCCTGCTGTCTGTGTCGATGCTGCACAGCACAAAGTAGTGCGCCAAGCAGCAGGCGGCCGGGAAGGAGCCCACGCCCAGGCTGGGCGCCCTTGGCTCTGGCTCAGCTCGGCCCCCCGCTGCACCTGCCACCACTGCCATTCAGGCGCGCAGGGCAGGAGAGGCTCGCACTGCCACAGCTGCGCTCACCAGCCATCTGCCCGGCATCTGGCGCCCGTTTGTCAGCTGAGCGGTGCTTCCACTGACCATGAAGGGTCAACTCCTGCGTTGAGCGTCTGCCCCCTGTTGGTCAGTGTGCATCATAGCTACCGTCCGGTCGTCCAGTTGCTTAGGCTTTTACATATAGAGATAATTACTCTATTTTCTTATTGCTTTTACTCTCTTTCTATGCCTAACTTATAAATTAAATTTTAGCATCAGTATGTATGTATAGGAACAAAAGTATATGTGGGGTTCAGTACTATCCACAATTTCAGGCATCCTCTGGGGGTATTAGAACGTATTGCTTGTAGAGTGAGGTGGGGTGAAGAGGGGAGGAAAACTACCGTCTTCCAATTCCCAAGCCTCTGTGCTACTTCAACATGTTATAAACATCAGAGTACACTGTTAATATTTTTTTATTTAGCAAAATATCTTTAAAATAAGAAAAAAATCTTTTTACTCACATACATATTATTTGTGATTTTTTTTTAATCAATCCAGATTTCTATTTGGCATCATTTACTTTTTACCAGAAGACTTCCTTTAACATTTTTGAAATGTTAGTCTGCTGGTGGTAAATTATTTCAGCTTTTGTCTGAAGAAAATCTTTATTTTGTCTTTACTTTTAAGAGTTGTTTTCACTGGTTTTCTAAGTTGACAGTTTGTTTTTTCTTTCAGTACTATAAAGATATTTCTCCTCTGTATTCTTCCTTGCTTTTCCTGACATGAAGTTTCCTATGTTTATTATCAGTTTTCTCACTAAATGTAATATGTCTTTTTTTTCTCCATCTGCTTTTCACATTTTTCTTTTTATCACTGACTTTAAGCAAATTGATTTCATGTAACTTTCATCTAGTCCACTTCTGTCTTTTTTCCACCTCTATTAGGGGCTTGCTCAGCTTCTAGGATCAACGGGTTTATAGTTTTGAACAAATTTTGGGGGGAAAATTTAGCTCTTATTTCTTTAATATTTTTCTGTACACTATCTCCTTCTGGTACTCTAATTACATATATATTAGTGTAATAATTAGTTTAATCATTAGTAGGTCATCAATCTATTAATTTTATTCCCAGTTTTGGTTTTTCTCTTTATTTCACATTGAAATTTTTCTATTGCTATATATTCCAGCTCACTAATCTGCTGTTGATTCCATCTAATGTATTATTTTATCCAGGTAGCATATATTTTTCATTTCAAGAAGTTTAATGTGGGTCTTTTTTATATCTTCTTAGTTTTCTTTTATCATGCTTATACTTTACTCTGATATATTTTAATGTCCTTGTCTACATATTACCATGTCATTTTTGGAACAATGTCTATTGATTGCTTTCCCCTTATCCTCATTATGGATCATATTTTCTCACTTCTTTGTATACCTAGTAATTTTTAAAAATATGTTTCTATTGATTTTAGAGAGAGAGGAAGGGATAGGGATAGAGAGATAAACACACTGATGAGAGAGAAACACTGATTGGCAGCCCCTTGCACGCCCTCTCCAGGGATTGAGCTTGCAACCTGGGCAAGTGGGCCATGACCTCTTGGTTCATGGGTCGACGTTCAACCACCTAGCCACACTGGCCAGGCTATACCTAGTAATTTTTATGGGATTAAGATATTACTTTATTTCAGAGATTTTTTTTTTAAGCCTTTGTTCTGGGATGCCATTATATGGAGTCAGTTTGATGTTTTCAAGAATTGATTTTAACCATCTTTAGATGGGATCAGAATAGCCTAATCTACTTCTGCTACCAAGGCCATAAGATTCTGAATATGCTCTTTGTAATTTCGTATGTTAATAGGTATTTTCCTTCTGAATAGTATTAACAAAACCTTTCCAAGTCCTGTTATGAAACCAAGGGATTGTTCTGCCTAGTCCTTTGGATGTCTTTTTCTACAGCCTTGGTAATCTCTTCACATGCATTCACTGTTCAGTAGTCAGGGGAAGACGCAAGCAGAGCTTTCTACAGATATGGGTGCTCTTCTCAATGATGCCCTCTCCTCCCTGATGCTCTGGGTTATAAGTTCTATGACGTTACTTCTCCATAGTCTGAGCTTTGTCTCCTTAATGCATAGATAACCCTGGGGTCTGTTCAGGAACCTCCTCTCAGCCCTGGAGCCTAATGTACTCTTCAGGAAATAAGTTATAGTAATCATAGGTTTGCCTTTATTTTAAAAAATTGAATTTATTAGGGTGACATTGGTTTGCAAAACCATAGCGGTTTCAAGTGTACGACTCAATAAAACATCATTTGCACACTGCATCATGCGCTTATTGCCCCAAGCAGTCTCTTTCTGCCCCCATTTACTCCCTTTGCCCACCTCCACCTCTACCTCACCCCCCTTTTCCTCTGGCTGTCACCACACTGTTGTCCGGGTCCATGTGATAAATTCACCTTTTTAATTTCTCCTTTCTCTGGCATTACTATCCTGTGCTTTTTCTACTTCTACAACTTCTACATATGAAAAATTGTTTTACACACACACACACACACACACACACACACACACACACACACACAGAGTAAATCCAGTCCCTGGGAATTCATCATGGCTAGAATCTGCACTTACAACATGATGTTTTTGATGGCTTGAATATTATTTACTACTGGGTTCACATAGTATATTTGTGTATTGAAACTCATGACTCTGGCCTAGCCAGTGTGGCTCAGTGGCTGAGCATTGACCCAGAAACCATGAGATCACTGGTTTGATTCTTGGTCAAGGCACATGCTCAGGTTGTAGGCTCAGTCCACAGTAGGGGGTATACAGCCAGTCAATGAAGTTTCTCTCTCATCGATGTTTCTATCTATCCCTCCTCCTTCCTCTCCCTCTAAAAAAAAATATCAAGAAATGCTTTGAAGACCCAATGAAGCTTAACTTTAGCAACAAGACTTTAACTATGAAAATAGGGACTAAAGCAAGGAAGCACATTCAGGTATGAGAAATAAAGTTAATATATTCAGTTGAGGGAAGCAGGCAAAAATCAAATGGTAGGTTTTGCCAGCATCCATACCTCAAAACATCTTCCCATTTACTGTGTAGAAAGGTCACATGGCTCTTTTTTGATCTCTAAACCATGTTAAGACATATAGATGAACATTACTAATGGTGCCTATCATGCATATATAAAAAAACACCTACCCATTCACAGCCATTAATCGAATTAATTAATTTATTAATTAAATCTATTTGTATGTACAAATGTATGCAGTTAAATTTTATTTTATTGTAATAAGAACATTTAACATGAGATCTACCCTTGTAACACATTTTAAGTTACAATACATTTTTTTGACTATAGGTATAAATGTTATACAGCAGATTCTACAGCTTATTCATCTTGCCTAACCAAAACTTGATGCCCATTGATTAGTACACCTATACAGTTACTCCTACAAAGATAGTGAAACACATCTCAGGAGTTATATATAGTTACTTTGCTATAACGTAAAAATTTTGACTACTTCCATATTTTGAGCACTCCAGGTTCAGGTGATGCATAAAATACTCAAAAGAAAGTGTAATAGGTTAAATATAAATGCTTAGAAAATCAGGTGTGAATGAGACAGTCTATAATGAGAATCAAAGGAGTAAAAAAGCATATCAATGTTTTGTTATCCTGTCCCTTTCCCCAGCTAAAATAATTTGATTAATAGCACCTATGAAAAATTCATATTTGGGTACCTGAGCAACCTTTTTAAAATTAAATCACTTCACCCTCTCCCCACCTCCCAAGACACACTTAGCACACCCAAATGGTTGCTTTCTTACCTACATGATAAAGCTCAACAATCCTTTATGTGGCCTCCAAGGATTTTGTGACCTTACATCTCTACTCTCAGGGAGAACCTTTCTGTTTCTTCAGAAACATGCACATCTTCTAGCCCAACTGTTATTGTATTATTCTGTAATTGCTATTGTACATATCTATATCTCACTTAGAAAAGAAATTCCTTAAAGACAGAAAACCTACATTGCTCATATGTAGATCCTCAGTGACTAAACAGTGTCTGGTTTGTATCAGGTTTTTATTTAATACTTTTTGTTGTTGATATTATTGAAACAGGATAGTCTTCTGCTTCCTTCATGAGAATTTCTGAACGAATACTTTAGAAAACGTAGCCCTGGAGAGTATTATGCTAGTGAAATAAGCCAGTCAGAGAAAGACAAGTTATCATATGATTTCACTTACATATGGAATCAAATGAACAAAATAAACTAACAAAGTGGAGACAGAGTCATAGATACAGAAAACAGACTGACTGCTATCAAAGGAGGGGGTGTTGGGCCTGGGTGAGAAATGTAATGGGATTAAGCAAAGAAAAAAAGAAAGACTCATGGACACAGACAACAGTACGGTGATTGCTAGAGGAAAGGGGAGTGAGTGGGAAGAAGTAGAAGAGGATAAAGGGGGAATAAATGATGATGGAAGGAGACTTGACCTGGGGTCACAATACAATATACAGATGATGTACTGTAGGATTATATACCTGAAACATATATAATTTTATTAACCAATGTGACCCAAATAAATTCAATTAAAAAAGAGAAAAATATAGCCTAAATATGTACAGTGTAGAACATACTTATATAATAAGAAAAAAATGTTTTTGCTTGGTTCACAGAGCCAAGGCCAAAATAAAAAGGACCTGGCAAAATCTGGCATATCTGGACACTTGCAAAGTAGTGCACCAATCTATAATAATAAAAGAGTAATATGCTAATTAGACCAGACAGCCTTCCAGATGACCTTCGGATGAAGCCGGGGCTGCGAGGGCCAAGGCAAGTCACGCGGCTGCGAGGGCCAAGCCCCTTGCATGAATTTCATGCATTGGGCCTCTAATAGCTTTATATGTATAGACATTCTGAGAAAACAGTTGTTAAATGGTTGAACCTATAGTTTGGGCCACATAATTTTAATTAATCACCAAAGTCTGCTTTCAGGGACAAAATTATTTGATGAGAACACAATTAGTAGATATTGTGAGCCTCAAAAGCTCATATTTACAGATTAAAAGAGCAAAATGGTATACTTTATATTTACCAGAAATAGAACACAGCAGTGATTTCAACAATTAGATAGAAAAAAGTTAGAAAATTTTTTACAAAAATCATTTCAAAAATATGTTTGGAAGTAGGTAGATAGGTCATCAATACTAAGTAAATGGTCCCAATTGTTGTCAGTTATTTAAACTTACCTGATTATTATATGCATCAGGTGCAAGTTTCTTGTATGTTGGTGCCATAAGAGTAGACAGGTTTTGTAAGTGAGACTCCAGTTTTTCTTCCTGTATAAAATGAATAATTCTACATATTAAATTCTAAATCCATTCTCTCTGTATATGAGACTATCAATTAGATTCCCCCCCCATATCTTAGATACAAATCACTATATACTATTCATCTTACTAAATAAAGCATCTTAACATGACTATTTCTAAGTGAAAGTATAGGCCATATATTACCCAGTTTCATATGTGCTATTAATATCTAGCTCTTCTGATAAGATTAATCAACTTTCTACTTTGCATGCAGATATTTGGCATTTTATTAATAGAAGCCTGTGCTGATAGAAGGGTTAGGAGAATGAAACTATACTGGCTTTTTTTAAAAAAAAATTTTTTATTTATTTTTGTTTTCCTTTTCCTTTCCCACAGCGAGGGTTCTGACTGAAAGACTAAAACGTGTTTCTTAAGCTGGTCTGTCCTCCCCTGAGTCACTGAGGAAACTTAATTTGTAGAGACAGCATGCTCCTGCTAAAGTCATTTTAATTCCCTTCTAAGACTGGATTTAAAATAAATTGCATGGATTTTTTCCCCCCATTTTCATTCTAAGAAAGTGACTTTATTTCCTCTGCGATAAAACACTCCACCCCTCTCATACTAGCCACCCACGTCCTCTGTGAAGCTCATTGATAAAATTTGCAAGTCCTCATGGACTTCTTGTAGTAGGCCTTCCAGAATGAACACAGAGCAACCTCATTTGGGGCAGTAGGTCTAGTGCCTCCTATGATGCCCAGCACCGAGGGTTTAAGGATCTGATTAACATGTTAGTAGTCTGTGGCGCATGGGGAACTTAGATGCTCTTTGTAATGTATAGTAGGTCTGGCTAAGACACATTTAAAGAAAAATATACAGTCTTAAAGAGGTCACATTCTCTACTCCCTCTCCATTTTGCTGCCAAGCAAGATGGCTATTAAAAGGATTTGTTTGGCTTAAGTTGTCTATTTCTAACCTCCATACTTTTAAATGTCTATTAAAATAGCATTTCAAAATTTAAAAGGATCTCTTCACATAATAACTAATAATTCCTTAATGCTTCAAATATGAATAAAATCGTCACAACTAGAATGTATATGAAGAACTTGGCAAAGTTTATTTGAAAGGAGAAATGATCAGTAACCCCACCCACCCACCCAAATAATAGATTTTTAAAGTAATATGCTTTTGAAAACTGTAGGTGAGAATACTCAGTTTGGTTTACGTGAAATCTGGCTTGAATGATAAGCACTTATGAAAAAGTGGTGAAAAAGTTCTCTAGTGTGGAAAATTAAAATGGCTGACAGCATGCAAAATTGCTGCCTTAAATTGGGCTTATTTAGTATTAGAGGCCCGATGCACGAAGATTCGTGCAAGAATGGGCCTTCCTTCTGCCTTTGCTCTGGCCAGAGCCATCTTTCTGCCTTCTCACACTGCCCAGAGGCTCAGAGTGGCTAGGGCGGTGTGGAACGCCTGCATCCCACTTCGCCCCTGGCCACTTGGTGCCTGCGTATGCAAATTAACTCAACATCTTTGTTAGGTTAATTTGCATACTCACTCCTGATTGGCTGGTGGGCGTCACAAAGGTATGGTCAATTTGCATCTTTCTGTTTTATTAGTGTAGGTTCATTTTTTCTTTTGAAAACAGGACATCTAACACATTTAGATAATATAGTTTATTAAAAATATGATCCTATTGCCCTAGCCCAGTGGTCGGCAAACTGCGGCTTGCGAGCCACATGCAGCTCTTTGGCCCCTTGAGTGTGGCTCTTCCACAAAATACCGACTTCTGCGCATGGGCCACGAAGTTTCAATCGTACTGTATGTGCGCGCCCGCATGTGGTATTTTGTGGAAGAGCCACACTCAAGGGGCCAAAGAGCCACATGTGGCTTGTGAGCCGCAGTTTGCCGACCACTGCCCTAGCCAATTTGGCTCAGTAGCTAGAGCAGCCGTGGGCAAACTACAGTCCGTGGGCCAGATCCGGCCCGTTTGAAATGAATAAAACTAAAAAAAAAAAGACCATACCCTTTTATGTAATGATGTTTACTTTGAATTTATATTAGTTCACACAAACACTCCATCCATGCTTTTGTTCCAGCCCTCCGGTCCAGTTTAAGAACCCATTGTGGCCCTCGAGTCAAAAAGTTTGCCCACCCCTTAGCTAGAGTGTCGACTTGTGGACTGAAGGGTCCCAGGTTTGATTCTGGCCAAGAGCACAAACCCAGGTTGCGGGCTCGATCCCCAGTAGGAGGTATGCAAGAGGCAGCTGATCAATGATTCTCTCTCATCATTGATGTTGCTATCTCTCTCTCCCTCTCCCTTCCTCTCTGAAATCAATAAAAATATTTTAAAAAATGATACTATGAAAAAAAATTATATCAATTTCAAAAGGTTTTGTACTTTATTAAACTTTCACTTGCTGTTGTAGTCATAAATAATAAAGTAACAAATTTTTCATTTAAAAGGATATATCAATATTCTAATATCCATAGCATAATTGTTTACTTCAATTGCATTTAAAATTTGAAAGATAATTATAAGGTGCACAGAATAATTAAAAACTTGGTCATATCTAAATGCTAAATATACTGAGGTTTCCCGATTATTCAATTAGCATACTCTAGAATGCATGCTACCCAAAAGTTTAAAAAATTTGATACAAACCTACAAGTTATATTTTGACAAATATATATTATTGAGGAAAACAAAAATCAGTGACTTAAATAAGAAATCAGTGTTCACTGATTTAAGTTATACTTTTGTATTAAAATCTAAGTATGTTTTAGGTACTTGAATGCATTAATTACAGAAACTAAATTACCAATTCTCCTGGTGTGAAAATGTGACTAGAAATGGCCTTTTCTGAACGTGGCAGTCACGAACATGACTTCTATTATTCAGGTGCAATGGACGAAAGTTTTAACATTGAAGTGTTAACATTTAGATCTAATATTGAAATGACATCTGTTTAAAACTCTGGAATTAATATAAAATACAAATAAATATAAAAGGCAATAGGCATGAAGAGTTTATGTTGTTTTATCTATAACTTTGATGTAACATGGTTATTATGCTAACTTAAATTATTACAATGTGATTACAGTTTAGCAAAGATTTTGTTGATTCATCTCTGAGATGAAACTCTTTGTTAGAGGTGAATGGAGTATGCCATATTGCAGGGGTCCTCAAACTTTTTAAACAGGGGGCCAGTTCACTGTCCCTCAAACCGTTGGAGGGCCGGACTATAGTTTAAAAAAAAACTACGAACAAATTCCTATGCACACAGAGGCAGCAAAAACACCCAGCGGGCCGGATACATGTTTTCGGCGGGCCGCATGTGGCCCGCAGGCCATAGTTTGAGGACCCCTGACATATTGTTTTTTTGTGCTCATCAATTCTCCATGAAAGATTAAGAGATTATACATCAGGAAGTAAACAAACCTCTTTTGGGTCATCCCCAAGCAGCTTAAATTTTCTTGGTATCTTGCTTCTGGCAAACTTACATCCATTGTAGTACATGCTCCACGAACAACCGAAAGAAAAGGAGGCACCACAGGTCTCTGGATCCAGCCCTTGACAGGCACAGGTTCTCCTGAGAAATCAAAGGATCAAGTTCATGGCTGAGGAGAGCAATAGCTATGCTACCAATCTCATATTCTGAGTGTCTGCGTGCAAAGTAGTTTTTAACAACATCTAATCTAACTCTATTTTAAGCTCTGACATAATCACATCAGAAAAGAACTATTTTAATTGACTTTAAAACACAATTTTAAAAAACTTTTTATTGTAGTATCATACACACACAGGAAAGTAAACTTAATTTCATAGCTTACAAATGCTTACAAGTGAAATGCCCAAACAGTAGCATCCAAATGAAGAAACAAAACAGATACTTGCACCCCAGAATCTCCTTTTAATTCTTCCTTCCAGGCATTGCCCCCAAAAAGCAACTTCTATTAGAAGAGATTAGTATTGCCTATTTTTAGCAATTATATATATACACACAAACACAGTTTTGCCTATTTTATACTATATATAGGATACTATATACCTACTGTATATAGTGTGTATGTATATATATACATATGTGTATGTAATTTTGCCTGTTAATATAAAAATACTATATTAAAATACTAGTGTTAAATATATTGTATATACAGTATAAAATAGGCAAAACTATATCTATGCATAAATACATACATATGCATATCTATATAATAAAAGCCTAAGCAACCATTACGGTGAAATGACCAGAACAACTGGTGCTATGACGTGTACTGACCACCAGGGGGCAGATGCTCAACACAGGAGCTGCCCCCTGGTGGTCAGTGTACTTCCACAGGGGGAGCGCTGCTCAGCCAGAAGCCGGGCTCACAGCTGGTGAGTGCAGCGGTGGTGGCAGGGGCCTCTCTCACCTCTGCAGCAGCACTAAGGAGCAGCAAGCCGAGCTATAAGGAGCAGCAAGCAGGCGGGCGGTAAGGAGCAAGGGGTCCTGGACTGTGAGAGGGTACAGGCCGAGCTGAGAGACTGTTCCCCCTCCCCTCAGTGCACGAATTTCGTGCACTGGGCCTCTAGTGGAACTATATAGTATAAACCGTTTATGCCTTGCCTTGTTCAACATTATGTTTATAATACCCATCCATGTTGTTGCATGTATCATGCTTTATTTATGTATTTTAATGTTTCATTATATGCCACAAATTAACCATTCTATTACTGATGGGTATGTGAGTGCTCCTTAGTTCTTGGATAAAATACACTATTGTGACCTCACAGCCAAAGTCAATATATCCTGAAAGCAATAAACAAATAAAGTTAAGAAGCCAACAAAAAAACATGATAAAACAACCTACCAACCAAACTATATTAAGTTATTTGTTCAGCTTTACTGAGGTATAATTGACAAAACTGTAAGACATGTAAAGTGTACAGCGTGATGGTTTGACATAATGTATACATTGCGAAAGGCTTCCTCCATCGAGTTAATTCAGACATCCGTCAGCTCACGTATTTATCTTTTTTCTTTCTTTCTTTTTATTTTTTGATGTGGAAAGAAAATTTTAAGTTCTACTTTCTTAGCAAATTTCAAATATCTCGTACAGTGTTATCTATTATAGTTACCATGTTGTACATTAGGTCCCCCGGCCTTAATTTTATAATTGAAATACTGTATCCTTTTGTAAGTCTCTTCCTATTTCCCCTCGTCTCAAGCCCCTCACAACCACTTTTCTACTCTGCTTCTAAGAGTCTGATTGTCTTTTGTTTTTGATTCCACATGTAAGTGATAGCATGCAGTATTTGTCTGGCTTATTTCATTTAGGATGACTTCCAGGTTAATCCATGTTGTCAAAAATGTCAGGATTTCCTTTTTGAAAGTTGAATAGTATTCCTGTGTGTGTATGCACATACCACATCTTTTTTACCCCATTACCTTTTGATGACACTTAGATTGTACCCACACTTTGGTTATTAATAATGCTGTAATGAACATTGGAGTGCAGATATCTTTTTGAGATAAAAATTTCTTGGATATATACCCAGAAGTGGTATTCCTAGATCATATGGTAGTTCTATTTTTAATTTTTTTAGGGAATCTCTATACTGTTTTCCATAGTCGCTGTTACAGATTACATTCCCGACAATAGTATACAGGGTTCCCTTTTCTTCCCAGCATTTGTTACCTCTTGTTTTTAGATAATAGACATCCTAACAAGAGTGAAGTGATATCTCATTGTGGTTTTGATTGGCATTTTCCTGATGATTAGTGACTGATTTGGTATGGTGAACCATATGTACATTCCTGGAATATATCCCCCTTGATCATGGTGTATGATCCTTTGAATGCACTATAGAACTTGGTTTGCTAATATTTTGTTGTGGATTTTTACATCTGTGTTCATCAGGGATACTGGCTGGTAGTTTTCTTTTTTCATAGTGCCCATTGTTTTGGTACCAGATTAATAGTGGGCTCATAAAATAAATTTGAAAGTGGTCTCTTCTCTTCAAGTTTTTTGGAAGAGTTTAAGGAGGATTGCTATTAATTCAACTTTAAATGTTTGGTAGAATTCACCATTAAAGCCATCTGGTCCAGGATTTTTCTTTTTTGTGAGTTTTTTGTTTTAATTATTATTTTTATTGAATTTATTGGGGGTGGCATTGGTTAATAAAATTATATAGGTTTTAGGTGAACAATTCTATAATATATCATCTGTATATTGTATTAGGTAATTACTACCCCAAGTCTCCTTCCATCACCCTTCATCCCCCCTTATAACCTCATCTCCCTCCTCCCACCCCCCTTTCCCTCTAGTAATCATCATACTGTTGTGTGTTATTGGTTTGTTTTTTGCTTAATCCCTTCACCTTTTTCACCCACCCACCCCCAACCCCCTCCCCACCTTGACAACTGTGAGCCTGTTTCTATTTGTCAGTTCATTTTGTTCATTAGATTCCACATATGAATGAAGTCGTATCATACTTGATTTCTCTGATTGGTTTATTTTACTTAACATAATGCTCTCTGGGTGTCTCAGATTTCTTTTCATATGGGGATATTGATTACTGATTTAATATATTTACTACTAATTGTTCTGTTAAAATTTCCTTTTCTTCATGACTCAGTCTTATTAAGCTTTATGTTTCTAGGAAATTATCTATTTCTTCTAGGTTGTCTAATTTGTTGGTATGTAATTGTTCATAATATTCTCTATGATCCTTTGTATTTATGTGGTATCAGTAGTAAAGTCTTCTTTTACATTTACATTTGTATATCTTTGAGTTCTCCCTCTTTTTTTCTTGGTAAGTGTAGCTAAAGGTTTGACTATTTGTTTCTATTGAGGTGGACAAATGGGGGATAAATGGGGATGGAAAGAGACTGCTTTGGGTGATGGGTGCATGATGCAGTGTGCAAATGTTGTGTTGAGTTGTATGCTTGAAAGCTGTATGGTTTTGTGAACCAATGTCACCCCAATAAATTCAGTTTTAAAAATCTCTATTGCATTTATCTTTTCTATTGTCTTTTGGTCCCTGTTGCATTTATTTCCGCTCTAATCATTGCTATTTCCTCTTTTGCTAATTCTGGGCTTAGTTTTTTTCTCTTTATCATGTTCCTTAAGGTATAAAGTTAGGTTGAGATATTCCCCCCAAATGTAGGTATTTATTTTTATAAAGCTTCCTCTTAGAACTGCTCTGGCTGCATCTCAGAAGTTTTGGCATGTTTACTCTAGATATTTTTCAGCTATTATTTCTTAAATGAGCTTTCTGCCATTTTCTCTCTTCTTCTAGGTTCTCTATAATGTATATACTGGTCCTCACACCTATAAACTATTAAGTTGTCTTCACTCCTATTTGATTTTTCTTTTTTCTCCTCCGATTGGATGAATTCCGCTGCTCTTTGTCCTGTTGTTTATTTCAGTGGTGTAGTCTATTGTTGAATCCCTTTAGTGAAATTTTCAGTTGAATTATGTATTCCTCAGTTTTGTGGTTTATGTATGGGACTTTTAAATATTTTTCATCTCTTTATTGAAATTCTCATTTTGTTCATGCATTGCTCTTCTGCCCTTATTGAATATCAATAGTGTATTAGTAGTAATGATATTATTTTGAACTTACTTCTCTATATTGTGACATGAAGAGAACTTGTTATTGAACATAGGTTAAAATCCATGAGTTAATAGTGACACTAAAAAGAAAGAACAAACTAATTGATGATTTTTGGATTAATACCAAAGCACTAAATCACTATTCAGAAATTTCACAGCTTACCATGAATTTATTCTGTCATTTGTTTACAAACTATATTTAATGATAACCAAAGAGTTGATAAGGAAACATTCTTTAAAGAATTCCAGCTAATAAATGCAGAAAAACTGTTATAAATATAAATGATAACTTTACAGATATCAGCAAAGGTGGTAGAATAAGAATCTCTGAAAATCCTCTCCATCATAAAAGCAATGAGAATACTAGTAAACATTGCCAGAATCAACTTTTGAGAAATCTGGAAATTAACAAAAGGCTTGTAGCTTTCCAGGAGCAGTTATTCAAGAAAAGCAATGAAATTTTGGTGGGAAGAATAAGTTTTGTGGTATTTTAACTTTCTCTATTCCCATTCTTCCCTGACCTCCACAGCAGCCTTGAAAACCCTCATTTATGGTGAAAATCACCCTGGCAACAACTAGAGGCAGCAGAATTAGGTTGCATATCACCCACAGCCCCATTCCCAGATAAGTGTCATCATTTTATCTATTTGGTAATTCTCTAGAAGACTCCATTCATAAGGATGTCTTCTTCATTTGATCTGACTTTGAATTCACCTAGTGTGCACAGACTTTCCTCCCACAGGTGTTTGCTAAAAACAGTCAGAGGCAATTGTTGAATATTGTGGCTGCCTGAGGTGGCGGGTAACAGTTGAAGGGGAGAAACGGCTAACTTAAAAGCTTTGAAATGAGATGTACATGGGAGGCTTTAAAAAGTCCCAAAATGTTCGTGGGAACCAGAAAGTTAAGTACATGCTTAGAGCTATAAATTGCCTGGCTGAATGATGAAGGCATGCCCCTTGGCAATGAGTGGGAGACTTACTGCTTTTAGGCACCTTAGGACATCTCTGTCTAACCATTAGTTGATAATTAAGCCAACCATATACTTCCATGGCTGCCTTTAAGAGAGAATACAGGTTTTACAGAAACAGCTCAGAAAAATCACTAAACTAACAAATAAACAAGAATAGCACCAATAACAATAACAAATCCTCAGGTGGGAAGAGAACCTAATTTCCAAAGTTACTACGTTATATAACTTAAAAAGGTATTTTTCTAACAAACTATTATGAAACATACAGAAAAACAAGAAAGTATAATCAATATAGAGGAATAAAATCAGTCAACAGAAGCTGTCACTGATGAAGTCTAGATGTAAGACTACTAGATAGACTTTGAATTACTATTCAAGTCTGTTTAAAGATCTGAAGGAAACCATGCTTAAAGAACTAAAAGTAGAGGAAACCAAGATGGCGGCATAGGTTAACGCCGGAGATTGCTGCCTCGAACAACCACTTCAGAGATATAACTAAAGGACAGAACAGACATCATCCAGAACCACAGGAAGGCTGGCTGAGTGGAAATTCTACAACTAGGAGGAAAGAGAATATCATATCCAGACTCAGAGGAGGCGCAGTGCTGAAGTGAAATACTCAGGTGCGGAGTGCGAGCACGGAGCGGGCTGGCGGCGGAGGGCGCGGTTGTTGTTTTCAATCAGGAGGGAGTTTCAGACTCTGAGCTCCAGATCCGGGCGAGTCTCTAGGGACCCAGACTCAAACGGGAGAAGTGAGACTATCTGGTTTCGGTCGGAACTCGAAGGCAGCTTTCTCTCCGAGGTTTGCAGCAGTTGCCGGGACTCTGAGAGGCAGAGCCCCTAGGGACGGAACTGAGAGCAGCCATAACTGCTCGCTCCTGCCCGCCCTGTAGATCCCCGGGGACCCGCCCCGCCCAAGCCCTGCGCAGAGCCATTTGCCAGATAGCCTCAGGCAAAGGCTAGATTAGCACCGCCCTAGAGATCCAGCACAGAAGCTCTCCCACTGCAGACACAGCGGACTCTCATAGCCAGTTAGCCTGGAGGTTAAATCACCCCCGGTATTGCCGGCAGCAATCAAGGCTTAACTACAAGAATGCGCACAAAGACCAGTAGGGGGTGCACCAAGAAAAGATAAAAAAATGCGGAGACAAAGAAACAGGATGCAAATGTCAGAAATGGAAGATATAGAGCTCAAAACCACACTTTTAAGGTCTCTCAAGAACTGTCTAGAAGCTGCCGATAAACTTAGTAAGGCCCTCGAAAAGACTGGTGAGACCGCCGATAAATGTAGTGAGATCCTCAAGAAATCTAATGAGACCCTCGATGTTGTGATAAAGAACCAACTAGAAATTAAGCATACACGGACTGAAATAACGAATACTATACAGACTCCCAACAGCAGACCAAAGGAGCGCAAGAATCAAGTCAAAGATTCAAAACGCAAAGAAGCAAAAAACACCCAACTGGAAAAGCAAAATGAAAAAAGAATCCTAAAATACGAAGATAGTGTAAGGAGCCTCTGGGACAGCTTCAAGCGTACCAACATCAGAATTATAGGGGTGCCAGAAGATGAGAGAGACCAAGATATTGAAAACCTATTTGAAGAAATAATGACAGAAAACTTCCCCCACCTGGTGAAAGAAATAGACTTACAGGTCCAGGAAGCACAGAGAACCCCAAACAAAAGGAACCCAAAGAGGACCACACCAAGACACATCATAATTAAAATGCCAAGAGCAAAAGATAAAGAGAGAATCTTAAAAACAGCAAGAGAAAGAAACCGAGTTACCTACAAGGGAATACCCATACGACTGTCAGCTGATTTCTCAACAGAAACTTTGCAGGCCAGAAGGGAGTGGCAAGAAATATTCAAAGTGATGAATACCAAGAACCTACAACCAAGATTACTTTATCCAGCAAAGCTATCATTCAGAATTGAAGGTCAGATAAAGAGCTTCACAGATAAGGAAAAGCTAAAGGAGTTCATCACCACCAAACCAGGATTATATGAAATGCTGAAAGGTATCCTTTAAGAAGAGGAAGAGGAAGAAAAAGGTAAAGATACAAATTATGAACAACAAATATGCATCTATCAACAAGTGAATCTAAGAATCAAGTGAATAAATAATCTGGTGATTATAATAGAATCAGGGACATAGAAAGGGAATGGACTGACTATTCTTGGGGGGGAAAGGGGTGTGGGAGATTCGGAAAGAGACTGGACAAAAATTGTGCACCTATGGAAGAGCACAGTGGGTGGGGAGTGAGGGTGTAGGGTGGGGCGGGAACTGAGAGGAGGGGAGTTATGGGGGGGAAAAAAAGAGGAACAAATGTAATAATCTGAACAATAAAGATTTAATTAAAAAAAAAGAACTAAAAGTAGAAAAACAATGCTTTATTAAGTAAATGAGATAAAACAGAGAGAAACTACAATAAGTAGAAAAGCGGCAACTCTGGAACTGAAAAGTACAATAACAAATAAAAAAGCCATTAGAGCCGTTCAACAGACTTGAGCAGCAGGAAGAAAAAGTAGTGGGGAGAGAAGTTAAAGATATGTTAATTGAAATGATCCAATTTGAGAAAAAGAATGAAAGTAAATAGAGCCTCAGAGACCTGTGGAAAGGAGAGTAAGACAGTATCTAGCACAGATACTGTTTGAATAAAAGTGGCCAAAAAATCCCTAAATTTGATGAACAGCATTAAGCTACACATTAAAGAAGCTCAACCAACTCCAAATTGCAAACTCAAAGTGCTCCACACCTAAAAGTGAAATAAAACTGTTAAAAGCCAAAGAGAGAAAGAATCTTGAAAGCAGTAAGAAAGAAAAGTTAACTCATCAGGTACAAGAGAGTTTCAATAAGCCGATGTACCAACAGCTGATAACTTATCAAAAAAAATGGGCTCCCCAGCAGAGAGCACCAAACTGAGAAGGGCACCCACATAACATCTAGCCGTGAAAAGCAGTGGGGTGTTGTCTGCTAGGGAGTGGCAGCTGAAAGTTCAAACACCCTCTTAAAGGGCCAATGAACAAAAATTCCCTGAGGAGCCACCCACCTTGTGCTCTGGCAGAGGGAGGGTGAAGTGGACTGGAGCTGTGAGAGAAGAACCCAGGACTGGGGACTTGGGGGATAGAGCTCAGAAGGCAGACACCCCAAGTTTCTGGGCTGAGTCATTCCCTCACACAGTGGAGGACATCTTTCCCACATAGACATCTGCCTTGGGGGTGGGGGTGGGGGTAGGGAAGACAGTTGACACACCCTATTGGAAAATACCTTGCCCTGAGGCAACGTAAGAGATTAAAAGTAACAATTAGCTTTCAGGCAGAAGCAACTGCCCCACCCTGTTGAAAAAACTCTCCCCACACCTGAGGACAATTGCCTGGCAGCAATTCAAGTTGGAATCCTATTAGTCTGTAGACAGAGGCGATCTCTGGAGGCTTTGAGTCTTTGCCTGATCTAAGTCAGAAACAGCCTTTAACACTGTCCTGCACTAGAGATTAAGAGGTATAGAGGATCTACCTAAAACATAGTCACAAACCCAAACACAACCAAAATGAGGAAACAAAGAAACAACCCCGAATGAAAGAACTAGTGAATTCTCTAGAAGAGATAAATGAAGCAGAGATAAGAAACTTATCTGAAACAGAGTTCAGAGTAATGATGTTAAAAAATGCTCAACAGTATGAAAAAAGATATAGAAACTATGAAAAAAGAACAGCCTGACATTAAGAATGACATAACACAAATAAAGAACACATCAGAAGGAATACACAGCAGATTAGGGGAAGCAGATTCAGTGAATTAGAAGACAGAATTAAAAGTATCACTCAATTAGAGAACCAAAAAGAAAAAAACAATTAAAAAACAGGATGACAGCTTAAGGGAGCTGTGGGACAATGTGAAACGTAACAATATTAGAATAGTAGGTGTGCCAGAAGAGGCAGAAAGGGAGAAAGGAATAGAGAAGGTGTTTGAAGAAATAATGGTAGAAAACTTCCCTAACCTGGTAAAGGAAAAAGCCACACAAGTTCAGGAGGCACAGAGATCCCAAATAAGAAGAACCCAAACAGACCCACACCCAGACACATCATAATTCAAATGCCAAAAATTAAAGACAAAGAGAGAATCTTAAAAGCAACAAGAGAAAAAGAAAACTGTTACATACAAAGGAGTTCCTGTAAGGCTGACACCTGATTTCTCATCAGAAACTCTACAGGCCAGAAGGGAATGGCATGAAGTACTCAACGTAATGGAAAGCAAGGATCTGAGACCAAGATTACTATATCCAGCAAGGCTATCATTAAAAATAGAAGGTCAAATAAAGAGCTTCCCAGATAAAAAAAAAAGGCTAAAAGGGTTCATCACCACCAAGCCAGCATTACAGAAAAAGCTAAAGGGATTGCTATAAGGGATTGTTGAAAAGAAGAAACAGAGAGAGAAACCTAGCCATTCAGAATTAAAATGGCTAAAGTTAAGTACCTCTCAATAATAACCCTAAATGTAAATGGATTAAATGTTCCTCCAATGAAAAGGTAGGGTAGCTGAATGGATAAAAAAACATGACCCAACTACATGCTGTCTACAAGAGACCTACCTCAAAACAAAAGACACACACAGGATGAAAGTGAAGGGATGGAAAAATTTTTTCCATGCAAATGGAAAAAAAAAAGAGCTGGAGTAGCAATACTCATATCTGACAAAATAGATTTTAAAAGCATCATGCTAAGTGAAATAAGAAAGTCGGAGAAAGATAAATATCATATGATCTCACTCATTTTTGGAATATAATGCACAACATAAGCTGATAAACAAAAAGAGAGCCAGAGGGGGAAAAATATTCTAGAATATAATAGAAGTAATCTTGTTATTTGCAGATTTTTAGTATTTCCTACAACTTTTGAGATATCATACTATGTTTGTACAGTTTTGGTAATATTATACTTAAAATATTTTTATTCTTGAAATATTAATGTATATTGCATGTAATATTATATGTGAGAACTTTTTATTGAATAGTTGGTGTTTATTGCATGTAACATCATATTTAAAATCATTTTTCTTGAGATATTAATGCTTACTGCATGTAACATTATTATATTTAAGATTTTCTTGAAATATTAAGGTTTATTGCATGTACCATTACTATATTTAAAATTGTTTTTCTTAAAAAAACTGACAAAAAGAATAAAAGAAGAAAGTCAATATAAAAAAACAAACAAAAAAACAAACAAAAAACATCCCTATATAACAAGTTGGAATGGCTTTAAGGTGATTTCCTACTTGAAGTGGCTACTAAAAGGAATTTTTATTTCTATAGGGATCTTTCAAATATTGTTAGAATTAACACATACTGTCTTCCCTTTAATATTGCACAGTGTTTGGCTCATGGTTAAATTATAAATCAGTAGAGCAAATGTAATAAAAATAATTCATCTATATAACAGATTTTTAAAAACATTCTCAACCTTTTGATTTACCATCTGGATATTTAAACTTATGCAAGTATGGAAAAACTAGCAAAGATAAATTAGATGCATATAACACTGACATTTATACATCAGAGAATAAGAAAAATATCAATTTTCAAACTCGAATTGGAAAGAGGAAATGATAATGGATGCATTAAATCATTTGGTGAAAGTTTTCAGGGAAACTTCAGGGTGGATGAATCAAGCTGACAATCCTGAACTAACTGAACACTCCTAAAAATACTATAAATGAATCGAAGCAGATGTACGTCCCACCTGGTAGATAAGAAAAACTAAGATTATTTCATTACCATTTATGAAGCATTTTTTCCAATATACACATATATGTATGTCAAATTACCAGTGTACAGAAGATATAGGGACAGAGAACACATTCAATGAAACAACTGTCGAATGAGCCAAATCCAGAATATGGGAAATTTTACAGAGCAAATCACATAGTTTCTATTACAAATAAGTTCATAAAAAAAAGAGAGGGAGACTATTATAAATAAAAAGAGGCTTGTGAATCATACAACTTATCTTCCAAAATGGGACACTTCTGAGAATGAAAGTTCTATTAACACTTACGCTAGATAACAGACACGAACTGGGACTACTCTACTCAAAAGCATCAATCAAATGCAAGGTGGGGACTTATCTTTTCTCAGTATCTTTTTACTTTTAATATTTTTTGGGGGGGGGAAACAGGATCCAATTCAGGAATTTGAACATGGTCTGAACATTAAACCATAAATTTTAAGGTGATTGATATGACACTGTGACTAGGCTTTGTAAAACAAGTTATCTGTTAGATATACACACTGCAATACTGCAGTGTACATAGGTGAGAGAATATGGTAACTGTGTTCTGCATTAAAACACTAGTGGGGGGTGGGGATGGGAGTAGGCTGTGTGGTGAAAATACATGAAATGGTGTTGATAAAATGGTGATAAATGTTGAAGCTGTGTGATGGGCCCATAGGGGTGTGTTACACTACACGCCTCCATTTAATGTACATTTCTGTAATTGCAGTTACTTTTTTTTCAATTGAATTTATTGGGGTGACACTGGTTAATAAAATTATATAGGTTTCAGCTGTATAATTCTGTAATTCATCATCTGTATATTGTGTGTTCACCACCCCAAATCAACTCTCCTTCCACCACCATTTATCCCCCCATACCCTCTTCTCCCTCCTCCCACCCCCATTTCCCTCTGATAATCGCCATACTGTTGTCTGTCTATGAGGTTTGTTTTGTTTTCTGAATCCCTTCGCCTTTTTCACCCATCCCCCTCACTCCCGCCCCTCTGACAGCTGCCAGTCTGTAACAGCAAATTTCTTTACAAGTTTAACATCACCCGGCCTGGCAGAAAGCATTTCTGGCTTTGACTTTCTTATGATGACAGGTACGCTCCCACAACACTAACTTGCCAAAAACATATTGGTTAGGCTTAGTCATAAAGTGGAAATCTCAAAGGGGAATCTTTAAAGGAGGAACAGCTGCTTTGGCTCCGAGGATGTAAAAGTCCGTTTCTGACTGTCCCACTGAAAGCGCACCGAGTCTCTTCCTGGACTCACAGTGGGTGGTGATGGTGCTTGTGGGCACTGGGATTTGTAAGAACTCAGCGACGAGGCTCACACAGCTTTGAACATTAAGCTGGGTCAGCAGCTCCAATGTGATATTATCCTATGTTCTCGGCAAAGAATCATAACTTTAACTTCTGCCAAACATAAAATTTATTGTATGGGGTAGAAGAAACTTATAAAGTGTATCTGAGTGAAGTCTCTGTTGTGAAGAGTCTATTTTAATCATGTTTCTCAAGTACAGTTTTTTGGAGAATTACTATTTGGAGAATAGCCCAAAGTGAAAATTTCATCTAAATAGTTACTCATCTTCACCTTGAAATACTAAACAAAGATAAGCAAAAGTTTACAGATTGGCCTTTAAAATGTCTTACTATTTGAAGTACATGTTTTAATAATTTTGTAATTACCTCCTATTAAGACCAATTATAACTTTTCTTAGACCCTCGCCCAATTATTGTTCTGGTTTCCAAATGCAAAATAATACATTTTAGGAGAGTTCTTCATATAGAACGTCTGACTCCACTTCAGGCAATGGCATTTATAGAAATTAAAGAAAAACCTTAACAAAATATACAACACTTAGATGCACTAAATATATAAAAATACCAGAGATGTATAATATTAATGAAGCTTAAATCAATTACAAATATAGTTGCATGATACTTCAATAAATTTAAACAAATTCTTCACTGGTTTAGAAGTTCAAGCCATCAAGTCTAGGAGGAAGTCTGCTTTAAAAATACAAGGCAGTGTTAATGAATTTCTGAGAAAAATGCTATCATCAACAATTAGCTCAAGGTGTCTTGACTTTCATTTCCTTTTTGATTCCAGGCACCTAAAGTACAATTTTAAACGAGGAACAGGGAAGTTGGGGTAAGCTGAATAGTATGTTACACCTAAAGCAGTCCATTGTAAGTTGCTGAAATCAGCAACTTTGACCTTCCACCACATGTAGATTTATGGCAGTGAGGTGCATACCATGACATTTTTGGATTACAACTACCATAGAAAGTCAAGCAACAATTTCATGTACAAAAAAAAAAAAAAAAAAACTTTCTTAAGCAGATTATTTATAGTTGATTTGCACTCCCTCATGACCCAGAGAGAGAACCTATTTTAAGATAAAATTAGTAAAACCATACCAGTTAGACTAATAGCAAAAAAAATTTGGTTAGCAATGGGTTGTTGCAATGAGCAATATAGTATTTGCATAAGCTCAGTAAACTATTGTGCAGTTTGGTGGATACAGAGGAAAGGAGACTAAAGGAAGAAGTGAAAAATCAAAATTACCTTAGAATCAATTGTAAGTAAACTACGTATGGTAGGATTTCAGTGTAGCATAGTGAATTATCCTATAGTCTTTGAATGTTATACAGGAATGGCATAGTAGAGGAATAATTAAAAAAAAAATAAAGATTTCTCCTGCAAGTGGAGGGAGTTGAAAACAAACAGGAATGTAAACAAAAAACCATACTAACACTTGGATGCGCTAAATATATTTAAGTGCAAACCCTGTTCTTCTGTTCCAAATATTTATATATTCCTGGAAAAAATGCATATCCTACGGACACTAAATTCTTGAAGATTTAGACATAGTAGAAATGGAAGCAATTTTGATTACTATTGTGGAAATAATGAACTAGATTAAATGGAAGCAAAACTGGTTTGGTTCTCTATAACTGCTACTACAGGTCTTGTGTTTTGTTTGCTACGTATACAATTGCGGTCCTTCACCTGGGAATCCCAAAGTTTCTCAGCAAACGTCTTTTGTTTCAAGCACTGCCACTTACAAGGGATGTCAATACTTACTCATGTGATGGCCAGGCACACAAATGAGTTGTCATTTGCAGCAAGTAGATAGACAAGTATTTTCAAGTTTATGGTGCGATTGAGTTCATGCGGGTACAGACACTTAGCAAGCTGGTCCTAACTAATGGCTATGTTATCTGAAGGTACAAAATATGAATGAAATCGTCTCACACTGTCCACGTTAGCAAACACAACCTCCTATTGCATGACTGTGAAGCAGGCATTTTGACCCCCATTTTAAAAATGTGAAAATGCAGGTTCAACTCTCTTCCCTCCAACCAACGATCAGGCTTTGCTATCCGTGGGAAGAGAGAAGAGGTCCTGGCTTCACTTACTCTTCGTTCAGGGCACACCGCCGGTTGGTGAGCGTGCCGTACTTCCTCAGCGTCTCGGTGAGCTCCGAGTAGAGTTTGTCAGCCAGAGTCAGGGGGATGCCTTCCCACACCAGGATCAGAATCACAATCACTGCAGCCTCACAGGTATGGCCAGCTCGCTCCCGCACCAAACACAGTAGCTTCTCCTCGCTGCTGCTTCTGCGTACCACCTGTGCGGGTCACCATTCCACCCCAACACCCACCACCCCAACCAAAACAAGACAAGGGTCACTTGCAGCAGATGTCAGCATTGATTTATGCATGCATATTTTCTCACGTCTGGGTCACAGGGCAACATTTACCACCCCCTACAACTTGCCTTTTGTAACCCATGTACAAAGTGGGGGGTTTACCCTGGGGTCAGAACTGGGAGAGGTGAAAAACTGCTCAATGTTTAGCTGACTACTGTATACCCAGCAGAGTTGGGGCAACGCTCCCTGAATTAAAGCCAGAGCTAGAGGGAAGACATGCAGGTCTTTTTCATAAAGATCAAGGTTTTCATAAATGAAGTGAAGGTATTTAAAGGAAGAATTATACTTGTAGCAGGTGCTTGAATGGACCTCCTTCTCACCATTCAATTCTTTCAATTAAATATGGTTAGCATAGGATTATAAAACTAATCTGTCTTTTCCTTAAGAGATAACACATGATAAAATAAATATAAGCAATATTCCTTTTAGCTGGTATAAATAACTCTTTGATCTGGGTTAACATAATTTTTTCAGGGTTAAATTTAATGAATGAAAATGCCCAGAACTGAAGACCAAAAGCCCTGTGAAGTCACACTTACCCATTTGGCAATAGGACATCCCTGAGAACTTTTCCCTTCTTTACCAGTATAGATGACTCTTTCAATCCTAATAGCTTTACCCTTCTGTCCAAACCTTAAAGAAATCCACAGAAACACACACACATAAAATTAGCAAATGGGCCTAAAAGATACCCAAAATATTGAACATCTGAGTGTAATTTTACTCTATTACCACATCCTGAGAAATAAATGGTTTATTTACTTTTTTAAAGTTTATGCCAAGCAAACTAGATAATAGACTTTAAGCCTTGTTTTTCTTCAGTATAAGAATATACTGATAATTGTAATGAACTATTTCAAAATTATATGTTAGGTGAAAATAATGGGAAAACTTAGTTTTATACATAATTTCACAAAGCACAAGACTTTTTTAAGTTTGCTAAATTCAGTCTTCTAAGATATATATTATTTGATTTTTTTTTCCTTAACTAAATTTAGCTATTTTAAACATAGGGAATCATAATAGATTTTAGTTATAACTGTTCCTCAAAGAATCTCACATTTTTAAAAAGGAAGCTGGCAAATAACTAGTATCCAGCAATACTGAGAATATAGGATAGTTCTAGAAATTGATTATATCTTCCCTTCTGACCAAGGTACTACTTACTACTTGTTAATAAATAAAAAGGGGGGCATGAAATGATTAGTAAATTTCTACATGCTAATTTGGAAATGGGGCAAGAATGATGCAAAGTATGTCCTTGCTGCCCAGCATGTCTCCTAATGTATTTCAATGATAACACTGCCTACCTCTTAGAGAAAAGGCATCCTAGCATAGTAACAGCTCAAGAGCTGTGGATACCTATATGAATGTCTCTCTGCATTGAGTATCTCGCTCTTAAGAGTCTTCTACATGCAGGAGTAACTGTAGATTCAGGTAAGTACTGGCATACCTGTGACTGACAGTAAAAAAAGAAAATGCAACTATAAATAGAATGTCTCTATTTCTATTCAGTATATCACACTTGCCCTTTGCTCAGACTGGGGACAACTTCCTTAGAGAGGACTACGCCTTTATAATTCTAGGTGAATTTAACTCAACGGGTTCCTTTCTTAAACCACACGTCCCCCCTCTTCCTCTTTGACACTTTATCGCCCAGTGGGAGAGCCACAGTGGGGCCTCTCACTGCAGCTTGTGCCAGCACCCTTATGCCTGGCAAGCAGGATGATTCTTGCTCATGCCTGGGTTTTCTGGCACCCATGTCAAAGTGGGCAGCCTGTGCCAGCTCGCAGACTCTTGGTCCTGTCAAATATTGTGACTCCCTGGTGAATAGCACAGTGTGCAGGATTGGCAACCCTCGAATAGCTAAGCCTACTAGTAATTACTCAATTTACGATTGTTTACTGCTTTGTGTGTGTGTAAGCTGGAAAAGTCTGACATATACAAAAGGATAAACGTTACTCTGCCCTGTGCCTTTGCGTTAATTACCTTTCTTCCATGATTTCTCTAATAGCTGCCACATTAGGACCTGCTCCTAGATGGGTATAAAAAGGACCTTCATCTTTTTCAATAATTTGCTCTGTTGAGATAATAGAAGATTATTATTTTAGACCTCAATTATACTAAATATAAAGGCTACATCCACAAAGCTTATCCCCCAACTGCACATTAAGGGCCCTAAATGTGACTTTACACATTTTTTCCCCCCAAGTGAGTAAATTAAGGGAGTCATTTATTAGAAAAAGTGTGAAATAATTAAGTATATGCATATGTTGGCTGTTGGATAAAAATGTATTAAATTATATTTCAGATATGGACTAAGAAATTATTTTATACCAAATGCATGGAACCAAACAAGAAAAAGTGTGGGGACTATAATATATTATATGTAATATCAAATACAATTGGTTTTGTACACTAAAAAAAGTTTTTATAGCTAACTGGAATTCTGCCTGCTACTTGGATGTTAAAAGATTAGAATATAATTTCCTATCTTATCTCGCCCCTAGGTGATTTCTCAGTTTATTGTCAAGATACCTTTTTCTCCTCTTGTCTCCCCACAACATTTTAGCACTCTGTTTTGAAATTAAAAACATTGACTCCAGACCCATATTTGTACATACTTTAGAACAATTTTTGATGTGAAAAAATACTGGAGTGGGTCAGGTAAAAGGAAGAGGCTCCTGTCAAAGATGGGATGTGGGGGAGAAAAGGGTTAGGGTGATGGGAGAAGGGAGTGAAGGTGGTTATAACTTACCTAATATTACCTATGACATGTGTGGCACTTAGCCCAGTGAGGCAACCTAATCCTGACCACACACAAAGGGACAGTAGGCATCCTCCCTCATCGCCTATAAGATGCAGGGTGTCCCATCATAAGAGGAATAACATGGGGTGGGTGGACCACTAGCCACATTAGTTTGACATGTTTTTTCAAATGTCTTCTACTGTACCCAAGCTGTATAGCTATTATTAAGATATCCACATATATGTATAAAATCTGCATCCATCAGCAAAATGTTTCCTTATTCCAACAGATCTGTCACATATCTTGAATTTTAACAAAAAGGTGTTTGTTTCAAAAATAGGAAATTACATATATTTATAAAAAAGATAAAACTTTAAAGAGAAAATAGAATCAAAATGAATATAAATCACACAATATTTCAAGTATATAAATGGAGAAAGGGCAACTTCATGAATATTCAGAACTTCAAGCATTACAATTTCCCCCAACTCAACAAGACTGAAGATAATTTCTCCCTTATAGAAATTAGCCTTGTAAAACTAATACCTTCACCCCCAAATTGAAAAATATTAAAAGCTTCTACACTAGTTTGCATATGAGTTATTTTTCTCATTTTAATAGATGTTTTTACTGCCTAGCTGTCTCTCCAAAAAATTATTTATAAAGACAAATAGATTAATTACTCTATAGCAGATAGCTTTATATTTTAAAGGGTTTGAATACAGAGAAAAATGAGCATGCACAATTGTTTTAATATTTTGAAAAAAACTGAATGTAAGTGAAGTTCTTTCTTGCACAGCACAAGCATTTGTAATTCAAAGACAAGAAATGTAAGCTTCAGATTTTTATGAGCCTTTAAAAATTGCTGCCAGACTAAAAAAAAAAAAAAAAAAAAAAAAGGAAGGAAAAAGAAAGAAAGTCCCATATCTAAAGATGAATTTGCTAATTCTGGATAAACACCATATGTCTCAGAATATTTTTGGCACTTACCTACACATCTGCATGATGGGAAATCATATTGAGTCTTGACAGGTGTATCCAATAAATTTTTTATAGGCGTATCTAGTAATTTGGAAGGTGACTCTAAAAAATTATTGAGAACAGAACCAGCTGTTCTTTTGGTTGGTGTCTTTTCTGAAGGAGTTGCCTGCTGCTCTAAAGCTGGGGTGTGGCTATCGAGTTCTGCAGCACTGGTATGTCTAGATAAAACTGTGACTGGCCCTGACATTTCAACTTTTACTTGCTTCTGTGATTTGAGAGTAAGAGCCTTATGGTCAAATAGTGATTTGACCTGGAACTGCTTCAGGTGTTGCTCCATGGTCTCCAGAATGCTCCTCTGCTGCACATTATCACAGCTCGGGGGTGGAATCTCTTGCTTAGTTATCTTTTTCCACATTTTGTTTTCTGGCTGTGCTGGCTTGGGGTGCATACAGGCATGGGGCTTGGATCCAGGTTCAACCTTAATTGGCCTGTGTGCCTGATTGTGGCAAGACTCAGTTTGGGGTTGTTGGTTTTGCTGCTGCTCTTGCTTCTGTAAGAGGTGCCATCTCAGAGCAGCGTGCTTTTGAACTTCCTTCTGGGGAGGGGTCTGAATGTGACTTCCTCCTTGTTCAGGCACAGTGAAAGCGTTTGCTTGGTTGTGCATCAGGTACCTTTGCTGAGTGAGTTGTGCAGCTTGTTGGCCAGACAAATCTTGGTTTTTACTTTTATATCCCTGGAGAACGGAAGCCTGTGGAGGCTTCTGTCCTTGTTCTTGAAAGCACCTGTGAAGACCATCTTGTTTTGTGGTCACATTATTTGGAAAATATTGCATGTGATGCAAGTTTGGGGTCTTGTTTCCGGAAAAATGTTCAGGATGTAAAGTCTGTTCTGTATTCTTTGAAGCTGGGTGAATGTTGTTTGAACAAGAAATCTGTACTTTGCTTGCATTTGACTTCAAGATATGACCATACGGGGAATTTCTACTGTTCATATTCTGTATGTGCTCCAATCCCATTTGGGTATTATGAGTCTGAAACTCACTTGATTTTGAATATTGATTTTCACCATGAAAGCGTTCTTCCACTTTAATCTGGCTAAAGAACGATCCTTCCCTTTGCTGACCACAGTTGCCTTGGGGATGAGCAAAAGTATGGGGCATTTGTTCTTGATTCTCCATGTGTAATTTTTGCTGTTGCTGCTGGTTTTGAGGGAGATGTGAATTCTGGGATGTCTGTGTTTGTGCTGCCTGATTATGAGACTTGTGTTGCAAAAGATGTGAGTTTGAGAAGGGCTCCGTCTCTGAAGCCTGTTGATTCAAGTGCTGCTTTAATGGTGAGGGCATGAGTTTCTTATGCTCGGAGTCTGGTCTCTGTTGAAAATGAAACCTAGGGGTGCAGAGTGACTGCGTGTGAGCTTCAGGGGAAGGGTCTGTCTTGGAGAAGTGCACCTGGAGTGAGGGTTTTTGGAGCTGGAGATGCTGGTCCACTGTACCTTGAGACTGCCCATGATTCATCTCAAGTTGGTACCTTTGTGGCCTCTGCTCTGGCTGCATCATTTTCTGGGTGCAAGCTTGCCCTGGGAGCCCCCCAGGCATGTTGGAATTTCCAGTGTATTGTTTGGAGGTCATTTGATTGGAGGAGTTGGGCTGATACTGAAGAACTGACCGCAGAGGTGCTTTATATTTTAGATGGGATTCTGCTTGAGGAAATTGAGGGGCCTTCAATTCAATCCATCCTGGTTTCAGATGGGGCTGTGTTGGGAGCACAAGATCGAGTGTTTGTTGCTTATCTTGACCCTTCAGAACCTCCTGTTCTTTGTGCCCCATCAGCTGCTGGCAGTGGTCCTGTGGCCCTCCACTGCTACTGAGAGTTGGTGGGTTATGCTTGGGATGTTCTGGTGTTTGTCTTGCTTTCTCAGGACACAATGGAAGAGTCATTGTCCCTGGAGTCCGTATGTCATTCTTGTTAACACAATTATTCTGAAGCCTTTCTGGAAGTGTCAGAGAGGGGATGGATACATGTGTAGGTGGGTTAGGACTCGGGGATGGTGGTGCCTCTGGTTCACCCTCTATTTTCACTTCCCTTAAAAGAGCTGTGTTACTTTGGTTGGGGTAGTGATGGTGTTCTTCCACAACACCATCACTCAGAGTGCTTTTTCCTTCTGAAGGAAGCTGAGGAGCCTCTGGAAGAGGAGGAGACAAAAGCAACTGCGATGGTGGTGGTGTGACAGTGGCAGAAAAGGAATCCTTAGAGAACACTGAGGTTTGCTTGAAGTAAGCACCATTTATTTCATTTTGCGTGAAATACCGTTCAGAGCTGCCACCAGGAGCCTGCAAAATGCTGCTGGAACCTGAACAGAATTCTTCACCAGCCACTAGCTTTGTGGTTCCTTGGATGTTACCATTTTCTGCAGGAGATGGGCATATCTCAAAAACTGGTTTTTGTTGTTCTGGTTTCTGAAAGGAACAGGTACCTAGCATTGCAGCTGGTTTACTGACATTATCAGCGTCACAGGCCTCAGTCATGACTGCAGCTGGCTCTGGAGGCAGCTCAGAGTTCGAGGTCTGTGGGAAATTGGTCTGCCCTGAGGTATACAACGGGTGAGTGATCTCACAGGACAACTCATTAATAGCCGGACTGTTAATGGCATGTATGTGAGATGTGGTTTTCTGCACCGCAATGGAAACACAATCTGGGTAATATTGAGACAGTGTTTTTTCCAGGAGTTCACCATGTGTGTTTTCCATGGAAGAGGCAGAAACTGTAGCACCATTAGGCATTAGCACTGACTTGTTTTTAAGAAGTAATACAATGTTCTGGTCATGGTAGTTCGCATCTTTGCCCTCCTGCTCATTCAGAATCGGATGCTCTGCATTTTCAGACCCGCTCGAGTTGTGTGTTGAAAAACTGGTGGTATCTTTAACTGCATTTTCTGGGGCCACAGAGCTCACAGATTCTCTCTTGTCATTCATATCGGAGACATTTGGTTGACTGCTGCCTTTGCCTGGATTTCTTTCTTGTGTTTCCCCGAAGTTCTTTCCTTCTCCATTGGCCTTTTGGTCTTGTTTCAACTTCTTGTTCTGATGGAGCCCAGAGAGAGAAGGTTCACTAACTGTGCGTTTTATCCCTCCATTCTGCAAACACTGGGAATACCCTCTGCCTTCTTGTGTAAAGTCCGGGCTGACACGGCTATTCTGGCTGCCCTTCATATGGGGTGTTCCATAATGGCCTTTGAAAGCTTGCCGCTTGGTGTCTCCATTCACTTCTGGATAAGGTCTCTCTGGTAACGGGCTTCCCTTCTGGAGCTTTATAGCCAGAGGTTCTGTCTGGCAGATGGGAGAAGGAGAGGGTGTCAAGAATGGACTTAGTCTGTTGCCCTCCACATGGTTGGTTCTATCCCGTTCCATCAGGCTTGCTTCGGGGCCATCCACAAGGCTGCCCTCAGAGTGAATTCTAAAGAGCACAGAGACAAAAACGAAAGTGCATTAATACATGTCTGACTGGAATAATGCATCTTAGAGAATTAGCATGTCATTAATAGTATTGGAATTATTAGACATAGTAAATTGTAATATTCATTTTCATGGAAGACCAGTAGCTGATTACTCTTGCCCGGCCAGCATGGCTCAGTGATTGAGCATCGACCTATAAACCGGAAGGTCAGGGTTTGATTACTGGTCAGAGCACATGCCTGGGTTGCCCAGGTTGCAGTCTTGATACTTGGTAGAGCGCATGCATGAGGCAGCCAATCAATGATTCTCTTTCATCATTGATGTTTCTATCTCTCTCTCTCTCCCTCTCCCTCCTTCTCTGAAATCATAAAATATATTTAAAAATAAAATGATTACTCTTGTCCTCCCAGCAATTGCCATTGCCATAGTTATGGTCACAGAGAATGAAGATGATCAAAATCACCAGCTCATGTGGGAAGGTCATACTGCATTAGTAAATATTAACCACTCCTTTCCCAATAATTCTTCGTATCAAAATGCTAAGAACAGTGGAGAAAGACTACCTCCATTCTGTCTTCTCTAGCGCCTTACATAGCAAATCACTAGCTAAGCTATCAATTCTATTTTCTATATATTCCTTGAATTTTCTTCACTGATATTTGGTAGCCAGCTTTACATTATCTTGGTTCATTACCCATTGCAGTAGCTTTTTAAAGGGTTTCTCTCCTAGCCCAGTCTGTCCTCACCAGTCCCCAATGCTCCTTCAAATAGTTCTCAGAGAGAAGGTTCTAAAATGCAAATCTGATGTCATAGCCTCCTTAACACGGTTCACTGGCTTTATACTAGTTGCATTAGTAGTTCTCAAACTCGTTTACTCAAACACACCTGAAAGGTAAGGCACACTGCCTTTAGTGTTTACATCCCAGCAGATCAGTCAGGGATGAAAAGCGTAGTTTATAAAATGCCCTTTCTAGGTGAATCTATGTTTTCTTCTACAGTCCTGGCTGCCCACTTCTATTGAGAATTCCTGCCTAATATAAATATATGTTCATATGAAGGTTTCTATTTTTCTCTCCTTCTACTTCCTCTCACAATTTATAGTCCAACTATAACAACAACTTATAAATATTATGATACTGTTGTCTGCCCAGAATACCTTCTTAGTCCCCCAATTTGCCCAGAGACTCTTCTACATTCCTCTAAAACTATCTCAGATATCACATTCCCTAGGAATCCTCTTTCGGTTTTCCAAGAGGATTAAACATTCCCAATTCTATACTGTTTCTATTATGTTTCATAAGGTCTACAGTAAACATATCATACTCAATTGTATTCTACTCTCTTACTGGACTGTAAACTCCTTAAGAATACTCTACTCTGTTCATGCTTGTGCTTAGTATAAAGTAAGCATTCAATCAGTTTCAAATGTGCTCATCTTATGATTATTTCTTCATTCATTCATTCATTCATTCATTCATTCAAACATTTTTTAGACCAATACTGATGGAGATTTCAAAGTCCAAATGATAGAAAGAACAGGAAGAAATGGGCACTAAAATATATAAATAATCCATTAGATAAAGTAAATGCTGCCCTGTTCATGATATAGTTATGCCTTATTTTCCCACAGTTTTTCTCATTACATATATTTTAAGAATGTTGATGAGAGCATGAGTGGGGGGGTGGCGCGGGGAGGTTAGGGGTTAATGAGAAATGAGGACACGTTTGTAATAACTTAACCAATAAAGAAATTTTAAAAAAAAAAGAATGTAAGTTTTTTAAAAAAATCAAAATTACTTTGCCTCTGGGCTATTTAAAAAACCCATTGCTTATGTTGCTTACTAACCAAGACAAATGAAACAGAAGAAGAAATAAGATATTAACACTGGAAAGCAACACTAAAGTTATTATTATTTGCAGATGATAAGATTGTACACTGGTCTACCAAGAGAATCAACTGAAAAACTATTAGAATTGATCAGAATTCAGTAAAGTAGCTGAAGAAAAAAAATCAATAGCCTTGACATACAAAAGCAACAACCAGTCAGAAATGTTAGTGGAATAATATACAGTAATAGAATATATATATATACCACCAGAAGAGTATACTTCACAAGAAACATGGAAAATCTATTGGAATAAAAGTTTAAAACAAGTAGAAAGGTATATGGTCTTTTATATTGTCAAATTAAAGTATTCATTTAATGTACTCTAAATAAAAATGCTAGCAGAAGGTTTTGAGGAATGAAAGAAGCTGATTCTAAAGTTAGTGGCGGGGGGTGGGGAATAAACAAATCGAATAGCCAGGAATAACCTGAAAAAGAGCCATAATAGAGCCTGAACAGGGCAGTAGCCACTTTAAGAGATATTTAAAAGCAAGTAAAGCTATCATACTTAAAAGAGCTTGTACTTATACATTGATAGGTGATAGAGTGCTATTAAGGCCAATGAAATAAAATGTCCAGAAATAGATAAAAAAGAAATATGGTTTGAGGTAATGATGACATTTCAAATAAATATATTAAAACAATTGGGTAGCCATCTGAAAAAAATGATAAAGTTTAATCTATCCCTGATACCCTATATGAAAATGAATTTTAGATGAATTTAAAATATGAATATGAACCCCCTAAATTAAAAGCAGACTAAGAAAACTGTCTAAAAATTATCTAATGACTAAGTTATTTGTGACCCAAAATATCAAAGGCATAACATACTAGAAAGTTCAGTAAAATGTATGCATGCAAAAATAAGCCCATAAGCAAAGTTAAAAGTCACATAAAACTTTTCTTAATATATAGAACTCATAGAAAATGACAAGAACCCCAACCATCCAAAAGAAAAATGAACAAAGGAAATGGACAGTTCACAGAAAATGAAATGAAATGGCTCTTAAATATTTAGAAAATATGCAGCATCACTAATAAAAATAAGTGCAAATTAAAACTAACAAGATTTCTTTTTTTTAAAATTGGAAAAGATAAAAAAGTTTCATAATACACTATGTTGACTAGCATGTAGTGAAACAGACACTCTCTTGTACGGTTCTTGGGAGTCAAAATTAATACTAATACAATGGAAGACAATTTAGCAACATCTACAGAATATCACAGGAACTTTTTTTGACCCTTTAGTTTCAAGAACTTACCTAGCAAGTATGCTCATATATATGTTAAATGATGTATGCACAATCTTTTTCAATAGCAAAAGGAAACAATCTATATTTTCAGATTGAAATATTTCCAACTAATTAAATGAAATGAAGCAAGCTGCAGAACAGTATGTATAAGAATGCCACACATGTACATTAAAAAAAATAAAAAATAAAGTCAGCTCTGGGAGAATATACAACAAACTGGTAATAATATTTTGCCTCCAGGAAAAGGACTGGGGAGGCTAGAAGAATAGCACTGGGAGGAAGATTGCTTTGAACTGTTTGCTGTTTCTGTAACTTTTACTCATGTGTATCCTATATAATAAAAGCGTAGTATGTAAATTATCCCCTTGACCGGGAGGTCGTCCAGGAGTTCAACAGGGGGGTGGGGCGGGCTGGGGGAAGGGAGGGAGGCCCCAGCTGGCAGCTGGCAGCCAGCAGCTGCTAGGGACCCAACCAGTGCACAAATTTCGTGCACTGGGCCTCTAGTTAATTAATAAATACAATTACATAATTCCTACGGGACAAAAGAAAAGAAAAAACAGAGCCAAGGGATGTCTTCATTTCTAAGAGATCTCCTTGCTTTTAAATAATTAAGAGATGGCCTATAAATGCATAGCCACTAGTCACATATTGCTATTGAGGAAATGAAATGTGGTTAGTCCAAATTGAGATGCACTACAGTGTAAATGCACACTGCATTTTAAAGACCTTAGTGTGGAAAAAAACAAAACAAACAAAACAAACAAACAAACAACAACAACTCAATTTTTAAAACTATCATTTGACTTTGGGTGGTAAAATATATAGATCTTGTAACAAAGAATCTACTCCTGAAACCTATATGATCCTATAAAGCAATGTCACCCCAATAAATTTAATAAAAATAAAAACTATTCATTACATGTTGAAATACAGTATATTATTTTGGATATATTAAGTAAAATATCATTAATTTCAGTAGTTTCTTTTTACTTATTTTAGTGTGCATACTGAAAATTTTAAAATTCCACATGTGATTTATGCTGCAATTTATTGGACATCTCAAAGCTAGACTAATACTCTTAATCATCGATAACCTTAGCAAAATATTCTAGGTTCTAGAACAGGGGTGGGCAAACTTTTTGACTTGAGGGCCACAATGGGTTCTTAAACTGGACCGGAGGGCTAGAACAAAAGCATGGATGGAGTGTTTGTGTGAACTAATATAAATTCAAAGTAAACATCATTACATAAAAGGGTACGGTCTTTTTTTTTTTAGTTTTATTCATTTCAAACCCGCGGGCCGTAGTTTGCCCACGGCTGTTCTAGAATAATAAAAAGTGATTTTTTTTTAATTAAATGTGAGAGGATTCTCCAAAGTCAAGGTACTTCCATCTTTCAAAAATTAAGGGCATAGAAATAAGCCCAGATTAGATCAATTAGCTTTCCAAATAGTACAATAAAATACGTCTTCTTTTGACAACTGCAAAATCAATTCACCAGCTGCCAGCCGGGGCCTCCCCCCTTCCCCCAGCCCACCCCACATTTATGTTATGATCTATATGGTATTTGCATGCTCTGTAAATGATGTAGATTGTCCTATTTTTCTAGATATAAAATATTTTAAGCATTTTTATTCTCTATTATGATCCATTCCACATAATTTGGACATTCTTTAAAATGTCAAAGGCAGAATTACAACAGGTGGAGTTCGCAAATCTTTTATGAGCATACTAGCTCCTAAGAAGAAATGAAGGTGATTTTCAATGAAATTTTTTTTTAAGAGAGAGAGAGGAAGAGGGAGATAGAAGAATCGATGAGTTGGCTGCCTTCTGCATAGCCCCTATTGGGATGGAGCCTGCAACCCGGGCATGTACCCTGATCAGAAATCCACCTGGCAACCTGGTGGTGCATGGAATGATGCTCAATCAACTGAGCCACAGCAGCTGGGCAATGGAATGTATTTTAATATGGAGTTTTAAACTCAATAGCCATTTAAAAATACTACTTTAAAGTAATTATCATAACTATTCTGTGACAGCAATTCTTTTAATGAGCACAACTATTAGATATGGAAAGTTAAATGTTTAGCTTTCTCAGGGAGGGCAGAAAAATTATGAACCTTTCCATTTTAGGATGAGGATAATTTTTTATTTGAAGCTTATTTGTTATTAACCTATGAATCTGATTCAGAAATTCTAAACCAATCAAGTGCCTTTTTAGAGGGAGAAAGAGAATTATTTTCTTTGACTTCAATGTGTCCCAAACCACATTTTGTATGTATACATATCCAGGGATATTGTATGATCCACTAACCCACTTGCACAGCACTCTTTAAATGACCTATTGTTTTCATGCTGACATTGACAAACATTATTTTTAATAAAAAAGAGAAATCATACCTGTTCATTTTGCTCATTGCAGAAATATTAGAAAAGCTTTCATGCTGTAATTATTAGTTATTTATACAAAGTATTTTTCAAACTTATATATTGAATAATTTATGTATAAGACAAAAAATTCCAATTATTGTAGATATCTACCTGCTAATCAGTGAAAATAGAGTTGATAGGTTATTTTTACAAATTTAGGGGGGAGAAAAGAAAACTTTTTCTAAAGTTAAACAAGTGTTTTCCTAATGAATGTAACTTTTTGATATAGAGATACATATTTTTGTGTGACATTGCTTTTGCTTCTCAGAGACCAAGACAAAAAAAAAAAATGGCTAAAGAAGTTTATCACCACCAAACCAGCACTGCAAGAAATTCTAAAGGAACTGTTGTAATGAGAAGAAGAAATGTAGTGAGAGAAACATAGGTACAAAGAATGAAAATGGCACTAAATAATTACCTATCAATAATAACCTTAAATACAAATGGATTAAATGCTCCAATCAAAAGACAGGGTAGCTGAATGGATATGAAAACATGACCCAAATATATGCTGTATACAAGAGACCCACCTTCACATAGGATGAGAGTGAAGGGGTAGAAAAATATTTCCATGCAAATGGAAATAAAAAGAAAACTGGGATAGTAATACTCATATCTGACAAAATAGACATCAAAATGAAGTCCATCACAAGAGACAATAAAGGTCACTACATAATATTAGAATGAATGATCCAACAAGAGACTATAACTCTGATAAACATATACACACCTAATATAGGAGTACCTAAATATATATATATATATATATATATATATATATATATATATATATATATATATATATAACTTCTGGAGGACTTTAAGGAAGAGATAGACAGCAATACAGTCATAGTAGGGGACTTTAACAGCCTGCTGACTGATTAGATCTTCCAGACAAAATTAACAAGGGAACAGTGACTCTAAATGTCACACTGGATCATATGGATTTAATTGACATTTATAGAACATTTCACCCCAAAGATGCAGAATATACATTCTTCTCAAGTGCACATGGACCATTCTCAAAGATAGATCATATGATAGGACACAAAACAAGTCTCTACAAGTTCAAGAGACTTGAAATCATATCAAGCAACTTTTCAGATCACAATGGAATGAAATTAGAAATCAACTACAATAAAAACACTCAAACATTCAAACACATGGAGGCTAAATAGCACATTATTAAACAATGAATGGGTTATCAATAATGAGATCAAGAAAAAAACACACACAAAAAAATCCAGGAAAAAAATGAAAATGAACACACAACAACCCAGAATATATTGGACACAGCAAAAGCAGTCCTGAGAGGGAAGTTCATAGCACTACAGGCCTACCTCAAAAAAACAAAAAAAAAATTAATAATAAACTATTTAATCCTACAACTTAAAGAATTAGAAAGAGAACAATAAGAAAAGACCAGAGTAAGTAGAAGGAAGGAAATAATAAAGATTAAGTCAGAAATAAATGACATATAGACTAAAAAACAATACAAAAGATTATTGAAACCAAGAGCTGGTTCTTTGAAAAGATAAACAAGATTGACAAACCTTTAGCCAGACTCATCAAGAAACAGAGAGGAACCAAGTAATTAAAATCAGAAAACAAATGCGGTGAAGTAACAACTGACATCACAATAATACAAAGGTTTGTAAGAAAATATTATGAGCAACTATATGCCAATAAGCTGGACAATGTGGATGAAATGGTCAAATTCTTAGAAAATTACCATCTTCCAAAACTGAATAAGGAAGAATCAGAAAACCTGAATAGGCCAATAATAATTGAGGATATTGAAGCAATAATCAAAAAACTCCCAGTAAATAAAAGCCCGGATCCGGACGACTTCATGGGGAGTTTTACCAAACATTCAAAGAAGAATTAACTATTCCAAACTGTTCCAAAAAATTTAAGAGGAAGGAACACTTACAAGGATTTTATTTTTTTATAAGGCTGGTGTTATCCTAATTCCAAAGTCAGATAAAGACACTACAAAGAGAATTACAGGCCAATATCCCTGATGAACACAGATGCTAAACTCCTCAACAAAATATTAGCAAATCAGGTCCAGCAATATATTAAAAAGTTCACACAACATGACCAAGTGGGATTTCTTCCAGGAATGCAAGGCTGGTACAATATTCATAAATCAATAAACATGATACATCACATAAAGAAACTGAAAGACAAAAATCACATGATCATATCAATTGACCTAGAAAAAGCATTCGAAAAATCAACACCCATTTTTGATAAAAACTCTCAACAAAGTGGGAATAGAGGGATCATACCTCAACATAATAAAAGCCATATATGACAAACTACAGCCAACATCATACTCATGGGCAAAACTAAAACCATTTCCTCTAAGAACAGGAACAAGACAGGGATGTCCACTTTCACCACACTTATTCAAAATAGTACTGGAAGTACTAGCCACAGCAATTAGACAAGAAGAAAACATAAAAGGCATTTGCATTAGAAAGGAGGAAGTAAAACTCTCATTATTCACAGATGACATGATACTGTCCATATAAAACCCTAAAGACCCCACCAAAAAAAAAACTACTAGATTTAATAAACGAATTCAGCAATGTAGCAGGATACAAAATTAACACTCAGAAATTGATGGCATTTTTATACACCAATAATGAATTCTCAGAAAGAGGAACTAAAGAAACAATCCCATTAACCATTACAACAAAAAATTTAAGATACTTAGGAATAAACTTAAGCAAGGAGGTAAAAGACTTGTACTTGGAAAACTATAGGATGTTGAAAAAGAGATAGAGGAAGATATAAACAAGTGGAAGAATATACCATGTCCATGGATTGGTAGAATTAATATCACTAAAATGTCCACACTACCCAAAGCAATCTATAGATTCAATGCAATCCCTATTAAATTACCAATGGCATATTTGATCTAGAACAAATATTCCCAAAATTTATATGAAACCAAAAAAGATCTCAAATAGCTGCAGCAATCTTGACAAAGAAGAACAAAGTTGAAGGGATCACAATACCAGGTATCAACTTATACTACAGAGCCACTATTCTCAAAATTGCTTGGTACTGGCACAAGGATAGATATATAGATCAATGGAACAGAGACCCCAGAAATCAACCCAAGCCATTATGCTCAATTAATATTTTACATAGGAGGCAAGAATATACAATGGAGTCAAGACAGTCTTTTCAATAAATGGTTTTGGGAATATCGGACAGGTCACATGCAAAAAATGAGACTAGACCACCAACTTACATCAAACATAAGAATAAAGTCAAAATGGATAAAAGACTTAAATGTAAAACATGAAACCATAAAAATCCTAGACGAAACCATAGGCAGCAAAATCTCAGACATCTCTTGTAGCAATATGTTTGCAGATACATCTCCAATGGCAAAGGAAACTAATGACAAAATAAAAAATTGGGACTACATCAAAATAGAAAGCTTCTGCACAGCAAAAGAAATCATCAACAAAATGAAAAGAGAGCCCACTTTATGGGAGAACATATTTGGCAATGATACATCTGATAAGGGATTAATCTCCAAATATGTAGGGAACTCATACAACTTTACAAAAGGAAGACAAACCATCCAATTAAAAAATTGGTAAAGGACCTAAATAGGCACTTCTTGAAAGTGGACGTACAAAGGCCAAGATGTATATGAAAAAATGCTCAAAGTCACTGATCACCAAATTAAAACAACAATGAGGCATCACCTTACACCTGTCAGAATGGCTACCATCAACAAATCAACAAATGACAAATACTGGAGAAGATGTGGAGAAAAGGGAAGCCTAGTACACTGCTGGTGGGAATGCAGACTGGTGCAGCCACTATGGAAGACAGTATGGAGTTTCCTCAAAATATTAAATATGGAACTGCCTTTGACTCAGTGCTCCCACTCCTAGATATATCCTGAGAAACCCAAAACATCAATCAGAAATAATATGTATGATCTTATTAACCAATATCACCCCAATAAATTTAATAAAAAAATTAAATAAATAAATAAATAAATAAATAAATAAATAAATAAATAAAATATGCATCCTTATGTTCACAGTAGCACAATGTACAATAACTAAGATCTGGAAACAGCACAAGTGCCCTTCATTAGATGAGTGGATAATAAAGCTATGGTATATTTATACCATGGAATACTATGCAGCAGTAAAAAAAGAAGGATCTCTTACCCTTTGAGACAGCATGGAGGGATCTGGAGAGTTTTATGCTAAGCAAAATAAGCCAGTCAGAGAAAGACATGATCTCATTCATATGTGGAATCTAATGATCAAAATAAACTGCTGAACCAAACAGATCCAGAGACATGAAAGCATGGAATAGACTGTAGAATTCAGAGGGAAGGCAGGGTGGGTGGGTGGGTGGGTGGGTGGGTAGAAAGAGATCACCAAAGAACTTCTGTGCATATATGCATAGGCCAGGGAAACAGACAATAGGGTGGTGAAGGCTTTGGGCAAAGGGCAGGGGTGGATAATAAGGGTTCAATGGGAGAAAAAAGGGGACACATGTAATACCTTCAACAGTAAAGATTTTTTAAAATTAATTTTAAATTAATGAAATATTTGAGGACAATTTATAAGTCTCTATTGATAATGTCATTGAGAGAATTGGAGCTCACATCAGTTCATTTGTGTGAAGTACACAGTCACAGTTCATTAGTCAAGAAATAGTTGAATCTGTTGGTGTGGCTCAGTGGTTGAGCGTCGACCTTTGAACCAGGAGATCCCGGTTTGATTCCCAGCCAGGGCACATGCCTGGCATGTAGGCTTGATCCCCAGTATTTTTACTGATTTTGAGAGAGGGGTGGAAAGGACAAGGAGAGAGAAACATTGATGTGAAACCAAAACCTTTCCATGCACAGAATGACACCCAGTCAACTGAACCACACTGGCCAAGGCTACTTACTGAACTCTTAACCTGGGAAAAATTATGGCATGTGTTTGCCTGCTTTACTCTAACCGTTATCTTTGCTAATTAAAATGTAGTAAGTAGCTTATTATTTAAATGGTGCACACACACACACTCACACACACACACACACACACACTCAGGGGTTTTGATTACATGGTACAGCATGAGGTTTCTTCATAGATTTGCCAAAAAGGAAAGAGACTTTAAGAGTGAAAAAAATGTAACACTTAAATTCTAAAACCAGCTTTGGCATTTTTTCTTAAAGCCTAACGAAGCAGTTTTAGAAATTACTTATCACAATGACAGATGTTAATTAAGTCACAATTTCAAATGTTATAATTTAGAGCCTACTAGTCATATCATGTATGTTTATCCTTTTATTCTAAGTCTAATATTCCCCTTAAAGTATGGCCTTCTAAGGAACCAAAAAGAGTAGTAGTTCTATTAGTATAAATACCACCAATAATTTTGGAAGTTCCAAAGGTCAAATTATAACCGGGAAAGCTATACTAATAAAAACGTAATATGCTAATTAGACCAGCCAGCTGAACGACCTTCCAGACATCCTCCGGGTGACCTTCAGGATGAAGCTGGGGCTGTGAGGGCGGAGCCCCTTGCACGAATTTTGTGCATCGGGTCTCTAGTACAATCTAAATAGCATTTATGCAATAGTATAGTATGACCACTCAATGATTTCAGCTAATGCTTCAGAATAATTTTTCCTAATGTATGAGAGAGACTGAGAAAGGAATTGAGGACTTTAAAAATGCCAAGTACATCAACCTTCATCCTCTATGTCAGAGGAATACGTTTATGAAGCATGTTTATCTAAGTGGAAAATACTGGCCTTTTGACTAGTAGGTAACATTTAAGTTTCCTAAGACTAAAACAGGTTTTAGCCACAGCAGTTTTCCTTTGGTATTTGATTTTGCTCCTTCTACCTCTCTGAAAGTAATTTATTATGAAGTCGAGTCACATCGGCAGCATCTGTGAAACAATTACTGCATCTAGGACTGACTCTGCAGTCTAATCCATCATAATTATGACAGGCCTCTTTGAAGATGCTATGATGCATGACTTAAAAATAGCACATTAGTGTGCAAATGGATCAGCATCTCATTTCACCAATATGCATTCAGGGTTGTAATTTAGCTCAGGACCATTTGACTCTCTCTGAATCACTCAAGAATGGAGGCTGTATCTCTCCCCACATAAAGCTGTAGATGATGCTCAAAATTTGTGAAGAGGGCTTTTGTTTTTTGCTTTTATTTTTTGGTTTATTGATCTCATTGGTGGTGTGTCTCTTACTGCTCTAAGAGAGAAACAACACACACATCCTTTAAATCTCATGTCTGCTTTTTTTCAAGGAGATAAAAGAGTCAATTTATAGATCTGTATAGTAGTCATACTATAAGGCAGTATATTTTTTTTTCTGTATAAACCTGACTTCATGTTCTCATATTAAAAATACATAAAATACTCTGCCATCATCAAATGAGTTTTGTTTATTGATATATGCAAATTATTGGGGGAGGTGAATTCTTAAGACTCATTATTTGCAGGGACTGCATCCCCTAAAGGCCAGGTGTTCCAGCAGCCTCTTTAGGAAACCATTGTATCTGTCTCTGGCACGCCCCCTGACAGGCATTGCCCCAATCAGTAATTCGGCTGTTAGGAACTAATTTGTTCTTGATATGGGAAATGTTAAATAAAGATGATATATTTGACAATGCCTACTGAATAGATGGCACTATTCTCCAAAATTGTTTTAGATTCTTCCTACCAAAGTGGGACATAATTTGTCCATTTTACATTTATTTCAAGGTAAGTGCAGGACGATGCGCCTCAGCACTGTCTGTTAAATGTCCCCACAGACGGGGCTGCTCTAAAATGTTGGCTTCAATCCCTGTCTTCTGTATCCATCAAATTCCCTTCGTTTGGTTTGACTTTGTTTTTTAATTAATTCATCAAGTTAGTGTGGTGGTGAAGTCCCACTCTGATGGTAAGCAAAGTGGTTTTTTATAGGGCATTACTTATGAAATAAAAACTTTTAAAATTTAATGTTAAAGCTAACATTTTAAAGGAAAATAACCATTGATCCAAAACATATATTTTCAACAGCTTAATTAGTGTATCAAAGCTACATGTTAAGTCTGGAACATAATGCTTCATATATGCATTCAGTATGGGGCATATGAGATGAATTAACCTTTTTTTGGCAAAACTGACATATATATTTCTCATCTGATAAGAAATTTCAACCTCAATATTAAAAAAATCTCTGAAGATGTATTTCACATCTCTTTAAAAAGAACCAATGAATATACAAGCATGTCAAAATCTCAACGTTCTTGCATTTCCAGAGGTGCATTAATTAAACAAGTAGCCGCACACCCATGACAAACGTGTGCATTGCAAGTGCCTCGGTGTGTTACATGCTTACCGGGAGGCCTTGCCAGGTTTTTCATAGTCCTCAGTAGATACTGTTTAGTTCCAATGTGTGAAGTTTTAAAATTTGTTTCTTATCTTAAAATAACAGTATAGATAAAATTTAATAATGTGTAGATTATTTGAGGAAGGGGAGTCAGGAGGAATGTCCCTGGAGATTAGAGAAGAGGCTTACAGATAGAAGTCTGAGTTTAAGATGTGGAGACAACTGACAGTTTAGAAATAAATCCGCTTACAGTTTGCAGCGCTAGTCAACCAGTGTCCCAGCCGATAAGATGGGCATGATTTTTTGTCAGTTCTCAACATATCTGTTAATCCTGGGATTATTGGGATTATTTTTCTAATTTGAGTTTAGTCTTGGTCTCTTTCATCAAACTAATATGTGCCAAGGAAAAAGATCATCAAACATAATTAGACATGGGATTTGATACAGGCATTGTTTGTTTCTCATGAATTATAACAATCATCTGAATAATTTTTCAGTTTCAATCGGCGCCATCATTATAATGGCTAATTGTGAGCTGGCTGGCCTTACTTGGACACCCTCTAGGGCACAGCATACACTCTATCAATGGACACAGACACTGAGGAGGTGGGGGCATATGCTGGGGGGTGGGAGTGGCCGGGGAAGGGGGAAAGAGGAAACATATGCAATACTTTAAACAATAATAAAATAAAATAATAAAAAGTTTAACATTTTTCAATTAGAAAGAAAAAAGCACTGCAGAAACGGTAGCAGTTTGGGTTTATCTCACTGATACCCTACCTGAGAATCCGCCCAGTGGGCAAGCAGACCCCAGCAGAAAGGCGGACTCCCTGCAGGCAAAGCTGAAGTGTGTGCGGTGGCAGCAGAGATGAACGGGAAACAGACTTCCCCTATCAGGGAGCTATGCATGCGAGCGCTGCAGGCCCCTCTGAAGAGCCCATGTGTGCCAAGAGAGAGCTAGTATTTTTTGGCCTGCTCCACAGAGGGCCTCTGATGCTAGTCAATGTCAGCTACAAAATAGAAACACCAATGTCCTGCAGCCTTGCTTAGGTGAATACGGGGCCCTAAGCTTTTTTCATTCTTCCTTAGACCTGCCCAACCTCCTAGTGTCTGGTGCTTAAAAGAAAGCGTGAGGTGGGGGCACATGTTTAGAGTGAGACTCTCTTGCTCTCCAAGTAAAGTATTGGAGCCAGAGGTTAAGCCTGTTTGGGGGAAGAAGAGTACTGAATCGGGCTTGGCTTGTAAGTTTTAAGATAAACAGGACTGAGTAACAAAGACTGGAATAAAATCATTCCAACAACCAGATGATGCTATAAAAATTATGGAATCTAGTCAAGAAGACACCACAGGGAGAATGGGGTGGGGGAGACTACCTTAATATATTTGATGCTTTTATTTTTATATGCTGAGGTATTTTTTTCCCCATAAATCCAATAGAATGATTTCAAATAATACATAAGAACTTCTTGTAAATAATGACAGAGGTAATTATAAAAATAACCTATCAATGTACTTATTCTTTTATTCAACAAATATTATTGGATATATGCTATGTGCTAGCCACTATTATAGCCAACAGCATTATACCACTGAAGAAAAGAGACAAACAATCCTGCCTCTTGGACCTGATATTTTAGTGGGGAGAGAAATGATAAACATAATAAGGAATAAATTGTATGGTATATATGAAGACATTGAGTGCTAAGGGGAAAATGAAGAAATAACAGGGCAGGTAATGGGGGATCAAGAGTGCCAGGGAAGGGTTGTAGGTTGCAGTATTAAGTACTATAATCAGAGTAAGTCTCATTGATATAGTATGATATGAACAAAGTTTTGGAGCCAAATTATATAATAAACATCCAATTCACCAAGATGATCTTAATATGTTAATTTTATGTTATTGGATACATGGTCCCATGTCTTCAGCCATAAAATAAGAATGGAAAAAGAAACAAAACTATCAAGATATAGAAGATAACTATAGTAGTGTGTCAGCTAAGTTTTAAATTTTTATTTTTGTACTGAATGTATTGGAGTGACATTGGTTAATAAAATTATATAGGTTTCAGGGGTACAATTCTATAATACATCATCTTCATATAGTATTGTATGTTCATCACCCCATCACCATTTATCCCCCTCCTACCCTTTCTATCTCTCACAGTCTGCTTTACCTTCTGGTAATCACCATACTGTTACCTGTGTCTGTGAGATTTCTTTTTAACCTCTTCACCTTTTTCACCCAGCTGCCTTACCCTCTCGCCGCTGACAACTGTCAGTCTGTTCTCTGTTTCTATGAGTCTATTTCTGTTTCGTTTGCTAGTTCATTTTGCTCATTAGATTCCACATATAAGTGAAATCATATGGTATTTGTCTTTCTCTGAGACTTATCTCACTTAGCATAATATTCTCTAGGCACAATCATACTGTCCAACAGGTAAGATTTTTTTTATGGCCGAGTAGTATTCCATTGTGTGTTATTTTATATCCAAGGGCATCGAAAGTATTAACATGAAAGAAACTAATAACACATCTGACATTTTACTGAGAAATTCTATACTAGGAATCCTTGCAACACGGGCATTTTGGCAATTATGCACTTAATATATTCATGGAATCTGGTCCTTATCAAAGTGGTTGTTTCCTATGATGGTCTCAAAAGGCATGTCCCTGTGTTTCTGAAATGTTTAGTGCAACCTTGAACAGCTCCATCTTCATACTGATCTAGACCTTATCTGCTAGTTACCATGACAATCTAGTCATTTTCTTCCTCCTATTTTGGAACAATTAGTGATTACTGTGTTTCAGTAATTTTTGTAGGGTGTTACAAAGTTAGTCTTGAGGGTAAAATAAATATTCAACTTAAAGATGAAAATGCTGTTAAACCTCAATGGGCTATGAGTTTAAGATATGTGCCAGTCCTAAAGAAAACTGCCACCATTATTTCATACTATAAGTGAAATAACTTCAGTCAATCCAGAAGGAAAAAAACTAAAATAATTTCTCTAGTGTTTAAAGCATTAGGAAAATAAGAAACATCAACTACATATGAGCACATATTCATCAGAAACATGTTATCCCATACATTATGAAGATTACTCTCATCTTTATCTTCTGTGTTCTGTTAAAACATCCGATAAATGTCTTAGATCACCCCAAACTGTAGCGTACATTTTAAATGGTATTGAAAGAAAAATAGAAAAACGATATATATATATTTTTTTGCACAGGAAAGATTTTTCTTCTGGGAACACAATTTATGGGATCCAGAAGTAAATATGGTCTCTATCTTCAAGGATTTTTAATTATTTAACACAGAAGATAAGATACATATATTATGAGAACAGCTATTCAGAACAAGAAGGCTGATTTCTAGATCTGGATATGAATTTCTGAGCAAGTCACAACCTCCACAAATCATAATTTTTTAAAAAAATCTCTAATGTCATAGAGGGAAATGAACAAGAATACATCAAAGGTCTTTATGAGTCCTACAATGCTGTAATTCTCTAACACTGGCAGGAATAAATATGTACCGGTGTCATTGAAATGCCATCATAAAGACTACTTCTGGTCTGGGAGGTATAATTTTCACCTCATTTACATATAAGTAAGCAGAAGCTAAAGGAGTACAGTGGCTTGGCAAGCTGATCCAAGCCAGAGGTAGATATGAAATGCAGGGCTGTCCCACTGCTGAGCCACAGTGTGAATAGAAGGGGTCAGGCCGCTCAGGGCAGAGATGTAGACTTGACACTCCTTATCCATACTGTCCTGGGAAGGGAAGCTCTGGATTGGCTGAGATGAGTACAGTTATTAGGCAAGCAAATTCTTCTGTGTGAAATAGATGACTAAGGAGCTTTCTTCATTGCGGTCTAGATAATAAAATATTATTTAAGACTCTTTGCCTCCAAGAAACATTGGGTATCCTTAATGCAAGTACTTTGGACAATGAACAGAAATCATAGTTTGACCCCGGAATTGTGAGTTTCTGATTATGAATTGATAAAGGCATAAATCTGTTTAAACATCAACCCCTTATGAGTTTGATTAGAACAATTTCCCAGCAAAAGTTTTATTTACATTAAACCATCCTGTGTAACCTTTACTTTCCCAAAATACATAGAAAAGCATTAATTTTTTATATATATTTCTTTATTGGTTTCAGATAGGAAGGAAGAAGAAGAGATATATAGAAACATCAATGATGAGAGAGAATCATTGATCAGCTGCCTCCTGCACACCCCCTACTGGGGATCGAGCCCGCAACCCAGGCATGTGCCCTTGGCCAGAATCAAACCTGGGACCCTTCAGTCTGCAGGCTGACGCTCCATCCACTGAGCCAAGCCGGCTAGGGCAAGCATTAATTTTTTAATAGGCTAAGTTATGAGTTAAAGTTAAGAGAAAAGTGTGCTCTCAGGGTGTAATCTGGTGATTGTTCCTTTAAGATAGCATTGCACTGATGTTTATCTTCATAGGACTTGCCAGGAACGGTAAGGAGAGAGAAAAAATAATATTTTTAAAAGATTGTAAACTCATTAAATCTAAGCATTGAGAAAAACTAAAAGTATACTTCCACATATATCTGCATTAAAAATATGATTTGAATTCAAAGTAAAACCTAATTACTTGCAAAATAATTTCCACATAACCACTGCATTATTTAGATCTCACAAATGTACATGTTCCAAATTTACATGTCAAATCAAATGGTGCATTTAAAATTAATTTGGCCAACAGTTTGCCCAACACACATAGCTATACACATCTGTTATCATGACTTTAACTATATCTGTTAAAAGATGAATTAGCTTTTTGTTTGGGATAGCTTCAAGTTAATAGATTACGGAATGATCCAAGTTTATGGCATTTTTCATAGAACAATATCATTTTCTGCCGGGAGCCGGTCCATCCTTGCTGTTTCAAGGGACCTGGCATATATAGCATACGGTTCTTAATATGTTTGCTCACCTTCTTGGCGCTGTGTTTTAACCAAGGTCACCTCTCCGAGAAAGGTTGAATCCCCAGGTAGGGATTTTCCCCTGAAGTTAGGGAGGGGATGAAACTCCTTAACTAAGTGCCAGGCGGGTAGTTAATCAATTTAACTACAAACAATCATGCTTAAGCTACATAATCTTTACTCCCTGGAATGGAGATAAGAAACGCCCTAACCTTTGTAATAGAAATTGACAGGATTAGAATCAACTGGTATATATACAGATGCAACAAGACAGCAAGAGACAGAACTCAGGAGACAGAACTTAGAAGAGAACCAAGAAGACAGAGAGAGCATGCTGGAGGATCCTGGACAGGGACTGGCCTTGGAGTCTGGAGGCGGAGCCTGGCGAGAGAGCATGGCAGGGGATCCTGGACTGAACCTGACTGCGGAGATTGGCAGGAGAGCCTGACTAGATAGAACCTGGTGACTGAACCTGACTGGAGAACCTGGACAGAACCTCTCTGGAGATCCTAAGCAGAACCTCTCTGGAGATCGAGACCAGAACTTGGCTGGAGATCCTGGCTAGGCTGCTGATCAACTGAACGCTGTCTCCGTGTCATTCCTTCTTCGCCGACTCCGTCTACACCTTTGGGAACCCCTGGACCTGCTGGGGTTGGACCCCGGCAATTTTCTAGAGAAAAAAATCTAATAGAAAATGTCATAAATTTTCTGCTTAAAATTATCATACAAATTTTCTTGTGTCAAAACATTACTTTTGGCCATAGTCAGTTTGACTCAGTGGATAGAGCATAGGCCCATGGACTGCAGGGTCCCGGGTTTGATTCTGGTCAAGGGCATGGACCTCGGTTGCAGGTTCCCTGGCCCTGGTTGCAGTGTGTGCAGGAGGCAACCAATCAATGTGTCATTCTCATTTCAACGTTTCTCTCTGCCTCTCCCTTTCCTTTCCACTCTCTCTAAAAAGAAAAAAGTCGATGGAAAAAATATCCTCGGGTGAGGATTAACAACAACACAAAACAAAAAAATCCCAAAATACTTCACTTTTATACTTCAATTATATTTGAATATGGTATATCCACTATAAATCTGAAGCAATGTGCATTCAAAATGTCACCAACCCCCTAAAAGTAGCTTTCCCTTCTTTCCTTCTCTTTTCCATGTTTCCATGGGCATAAGAACTCCGGTTTTAATTTCCATCTTATAAGTATGGCACCATAAACTAAATCCACCAGTTAAAGTAAGCACTGAATTAGGATGAAGATAGGATGAAGAAAAAGAACCTCTCAGATTAACTCTTAAAGGTTACAGGGCTGTAGTAACCAGAAGTACCAACATTTCCTTGAAAGGGCTTGTTAAAATTCAAAACCATATTTCCTTTGAACTTCCTCCCGCTCACCTGTTTCAAAGAACTACAGCGAAATAAACACACTTGAACATTCATTTGTTTTAGTCTTCGGCTTTAAAAACCTTACTTTTTACTCTGCTTGTCCTCTTCCATCTTCCCCAGGGCCTCTAGCCAAATTCCAACTCCACTAACTCGAATAGTCACAGTGTGGAAATGTTTTACACTGCCTTCTAAGCCCACGGTTAGCAATCAAGATCATAAAGTACGCTGAAGCTAAATTAATTTCATGTGAGAAGAGAACAAAGGGTAGAAGAAAATGGTGGTTAATGTCCTAATGGGAAAATTGCTTTAATCACATCTGAAGAAAGCAGAACTCTGAACTGTCAGATGTTTCTATTCGAATGTCCTGACTTACAGTTCCAATATTACCCAGGCCACTCATTTATGGCATTTCATCAAAACTCAGCACTGCTCTGCTGGAAGAGTTTATGGGTTAGAATCCCAGAACCGAGTAGGCATTCTGACCCCCTTTCAGTTTCCTACAATTCAAGGCAAACTGGTTTCCATGTTTCAATGTGTTCTCTCTCTCTCTCTCTCTCTCTCTCTTCCATGTTTCAATGTGTCCTCTCTCTCTCTCTCTCTCTCTCTCTCTCTCTCTCTCTCTCTCTCTCTCTCTCTCTCTCTTCTCGCTCTGTGTGTGTGTGGCAACATGCAGCATAAAAAAGATGGTGACATCACTGGAGCCAAATGCTTGTGCACTTACACAGATACACACACACACAACTGCCTCATCTTAACTGCAGCTAATGCTTTGAGAGGATGTTTAAAATTGCATTATTGAAGCAATGCTGGGAAAATGTATTTCTTTCTGTTGAAAATACTTTAAAAATTCTAAGTCTTTCCTCAGAACCCACTCCAGCATTTCCAACATTGGAAGACTGCTACAGACCCACCAATCTTTTAAAGATTTAAAGTAATACCACTCCCAGCTACTTTAAGTTTTAAATAATCCTGTATAATAAAAGCAGAGTATGCAATTGTCCCCTTGACTGGGAGTTGTCCAGGAGTTTGACCAGGGTGGGGCCAGCCGAGGGAAGGGAGGGAATACCCGGCTGGCAGCTGGCAGCCACTAGGGACCCTACCAGTGCACGAATTTTGTGCACTGGGCCTCTAGTTAAAATTATAATGTGTTGAATAAGAATTCAGGCTTTTTGTAATAAATATAACTCAAAAATTACAAGGTTTTAAAAGTCCTTTCATTTCTTAAACATATATTTCATGCTCTGGCAATTGATCCTAAGATGTTACTATAGAGAAACACTGAAATCACCCTTTCTTTTCAGTTTTCATGCTATTTAGTGAAAGATAATTAGATTTTATTGAAAGGCTTCATGGCATTTTTTGTAGGAATAAGCATTATGATCGTTACTACTATACATGGCAAACATTTATGATATACTATTTGGCACATATTTTCAAATCTGTAGTTCAGCTCATTGTTTATTGAGCCTTTGAGTTGAGTACTGTGCTAGGTGCCATGAAAAACACAATGATGATTGGCCATAGTGCTTTAAGGGAGCTTAGTACTAAAATTTAGAGGTAGATCATGGAGTTATAAGAGGGTAAGTGCCATCGAGCTCATACACGCATGGAATTTTAAGACATCCATCAAAATGTAGATGACTTTGTAGAGGGACTTAAGAATTTTAGCATTTCTTGAGTTGCAGTGGAAAGCGAGAAAACTAGATGAAGGGAAATGCTTTAGAAAACTTACAGAAAGAAGACTTAAAACACAGATTTTAAAGTAACAAGAAATTCATTTGGTCAAGCATAGGTATATATACTAGTAAAACCTTAGAGTGAGAAGGGTACTGATGTGATAGTACTTAGGGTGTTATTTTGACTATCTATGATTGCCCCTACATGTCCCAACTGGGAATCAAAACTGCCACCTAGGTTTGTGCCCTGACTGGGACTTGAATCCTGACCTTCTGGTTCATGGGTGGATGCTCAACCACTGAGCCACACTGACCAGACTCCAATGTCATTTTTTACAGAATAAAAAAAAACCCCTAAAATGTATACAGAAACACAAAAGACCCTGAATAGCAAAGGAAATCCTGAGAAAAAAAAGAACAAAGTGGGAAGCATCACACTTCTAGATTTCAAGAATATTATAAAGCTATGTTAATCAAAACAGTATTGTACTGGCACAAGACCAGTACATAGACCAACAGAACAGAATCAAGTACCCAGAAATAAAGTGATCAATACACAGTGAACTAATATTTGACAAGGGAAACAAGAATACTCAATGGAGAAAAGACATTTTCTTCAAAACAGTACTGGGAAAATTAGATATTCACATGCAAAAAAAAAAAAAAAAGAGAGAGAGAGAGAGAGAGGGAGTAGACACATATCTTACATCATTCAAAAGAACTAAGAATAGATATCTAGCACAGCCAGCTTGGCTCAGTGGTTGAGTGTCGATCTATGAACCTGGAGATCATAGTTAGATTCCTGGTCAGGGCACATGCTCGGGTTTTGGGCTTGATCCCCAGTAGGGGTCATATAGGAGGCAGCTGATCAATAATTCTGATCATTGATGTTTCTATCTCTTCCTCTCCCTTCCTCTCTGAAATCAATAAAAAATATATTTAAAAAAAGAATAGATACCTATTTCTAGTCCTCTGCAGAATTTCCCATTTAAATTTATAATTGTCTCCCAGTCATCTGTATCCATACTGAATTCATTATCTTTCTTTCCAGACTTGTCCTCTGTTGCCTATTTTCTATCAGAGTGAATGGTAATATAATCTACCCAGTTACTTAAGAAAAAACCTTGGATCTTTCATTATTTCTTCTCTCTTACTAATACCACCCAATACCAGTATTATTGATTCTACCTTCCCATGGTCTCTGGAACCTATAAATTATCAACATCCATGCCCCAGTACCCTTTAGCAATTGCTGGCACCATCTTGCTCCTGGATTACTACAACAGTCCACTAACCAGACTTCTTATCCCTAGTCTTATTCATCTTCTAACTCCTCTATACTAAAGTCCAGTGCTGAAAACTGTAACTTCTCTACTTACTTTGCAACCTTCAGTCGATCCTTTCAGCTTTCCATATCCCTATGACCTTCTCATTAACCTTTAATCTCATGTCCATCTTCCCCAGCCTCATACTGATATTATTTATAATACATAGTTCCTTTAACACACCACTTTCTCTCTTGCCCCTATCAATGGTCGGCAAACTCATTAGTCAACAGAGCCAAATATCAACAGTACAGCAATTGAAATTTCTTTTGAGAGCCAAATTTTTTAAACTTAAACTATATAGGTAGGTACATTGTTATTAACTTAATTAGGGTACCCCTAAGGCTTAGGAAGAGCCACACTCAAGGGGCCAAAGAGCTGCATGTGGCTCGCGAGCTGCAGATTGCTGACCATGGCCCTATGCCTTTACACATGTGGTCCCTCTCACTGTACTAAATTTTACCTATTTCTCTCCTCTTTACCCTTCCCACTCTGGATAAATTATCTCTTACTTATTCTATTAAGGACTTAGTATACATAATAATTCTTCAAGAAAATCTTGAAAATACAGAAGATGGTGGCTTAAGTAAACACCAGTACCTGCCACCTCCCACAACCACATCAAAATTACAGCTAAGATACAGAACAATCATCACTCAGAACCACCTGAAAGCTGTAGGAATGGAAGTCTGACAACTGGAAAAGTAAAGAAGAAAGTACACCAAGACTGGTAGGAGGGGCTGAAGTGCAGAATGGGCTGGTCCAAGACCCACATGTGGCATTTTTTTTTTTAATCAGGAGGAATGTCTCCAATACAGAGGCTTCCATAAGAAACAAGAGATCCCAGCCCCACAGCAGACACCCAGCCCAGAGTTCTAGAGCTGGGAAGAAAAGTACCCATGACTTTGGACTGTAAAAACCAGCAGGGATTGTGGGGATTCTGGAAGAGTGACAGAGGCTGCTGGAGGCTCAGGCAGTCCCTCTTAAAGGGGAAATGCATGAACTAACACGGTCCCACTCCCTCTGAGCACTCGGTGGCAGCACTGGGAGAATCAGGGACATACAGGGAGGAACTGGATTGTCTGGCATAGTAGGGCAATAACTCGGGAGCAGCTTTCTCCCAGACCGAGGTACTCACAGGGGTCACTGTTCCTGTGCTGGGACCTCCCCCCTCGCAGAGCTGACTGGCAGTCATATCTGAGTCTCCATCAGCATGGCGCACACTGTTTGCTCTACCCTGGTGATTCCCTGAGACCCTGCCCCATCCATTTTGCAGCCCCAACAAAGCTGTATGCAGCAGCTTATCCATATGAATAGCCTGTCCTGACTCAATCTTCAGACTTTGCTAAATTCTCTCAAACAAGCAGCAGCTAGTGTAAGCATGCCCCAAACCCATCAATAAAAGGCCCAAGATTTAGCACTAGCACCAGTCTGCCTTGCTTCATAGCTGAGCCTCACCTGGCTCTTACAAGCCCTATATAAGTAAGAGCAATCTAAAGATCTCTTTGTAGCTCCTGCTGGGTGGTCCCAGTCAGTGGCTAACTTTGCACTGCCCAGGAGGTCCCAGAACCAGTGCACCTAGTGGACAGTGCAGACCACACCAGATTACAACTCTACACATCCACAAGCAACTCACTCAAGGGGCAGACTCAGTCAGCACCAAAGCCCCACTGACAAGGCCACTCTACCAATTCTAGGAGACATAGCATCTCTTCCTAATACATAGAAACAAATACAGGGAAGCAACCAAAATGTGGAGACAAAGAAACATGTTACAAATTTAAGAAATGGAAGCAAGCAAACTACTGGATATAGAATTCAAAACAATGGTTGTAAGGTCACTCAAGGATCTTACTGAGAATTTCAAAGACATGAAAAAAGACCAGTCAGGAATTAAGCATACACTAACTGAAATAAAGAATAATTCACAGAGATTCAACATAGAGGATTCTAAGAATCAAATCAACAATTTGGGATTGATGAAGCAAAAAACACCCAATCAGAACAACAACAACAACAACAAAAATCCAAAAATATGAAGAAAGTGTAAGGAGTCTCTGGGATAACTTTAGGTGTTTCAACCTTCACATTATTGGGGTGTCAGAAGGAGAAGACAGAGAGAAAGATATTGAAAACCTATTTGAAGAAATAATGACAGACTTAGCGGGTTTGACTCAGTGGATAGAGCATTGGCCTGGGGACTGAAGGGTCCCAGGTTTGATTTGGTCAAGGGCACATACCTTGGTTTCAGGTTTGAAGCAATCAATCAATGTCTCTCTCTCACTCTCTCTCTCTCTGTCTCTCCCCCTCCCTTCCACTGTCTCTAAGAATCAATGTATATTTTAAAAAAAAAAAAAAAGCCGAAACCGGTTTGGCTCAGTGGATAGAGCGTCAGCCTGTGGACTGAAGGGTCCCAGGTTCAATTCCGGTCAAGGGCATGTACCTGGGTTGTGGGCACATCCCCAGTGGGGGATGTGCAGGAGGCGGCTGATCGATGTTTCTCTCTCATCGATGTTTCTGACTCTCTATCTCTCTCCCTTCCTCTCTGTAAAAAATCAATAAAATATATTTAAAAAAAAAAAAGAATCAATGAAAAAATATCCTTGGAAGAGGATTAACAAATAAATAAGGAAATAATGACAGAAAACTTCTCCTACCTGGATTCAAGAAATAGACTTATCAGTCCAAGAAGCACAGAGAGTCTCTAAACAAGAGGAACCCAAAGAAGCCCACACGAAGACACATCATAATTAAAATGCAAAGGGTTAAAGACAAATAGAGAATCTTAAAAGCATCAAGAGAAAAGCAGTTAGTTACCTACAAGGGAGTGCCCATACAACTTCCAGCTGATTTCTGAACAGAAACTTTGTTGGTCAGAAGGGAGTGGCAAGAAATACTCAAAGTGATGAACAGCAAGAACCTAAAACCAAGATAACTCTACCCAGCAAAGCTATCATTTAGAATCGATGGTCAGATAAAGAACTTCACAGACAAGAAAAAGCTAAAGGAGTTCATCACCACCAAACTAGTATTATATGAAATGTTGAAGGGAATTCTTCAAGAAGAAGAGGAAGAAAAAAAATATCAAAAATATGAACAATAAAATGGCAATAAATACATATCTATCAATAGTTGAATCTAAAAATAAAAATAAACCAACAAGAAATCTAATGAAGAGAGAATTGACAGGGAGGGGAAAATAGCAGCTGAATAGGCAGATCTGGCATGCACCTCATCACTGGGCAAGACAGGAAATACAACAAAATTGGATAACATTCACCTGGAATTACCAACTGAGGTCTAGATGAGGAGACTTATAACCTACTAGAGACCAGTAGGAAGGGTAAGATTGTGAGAGGAGCTGACCCAGCTCCCAGGGGCGGCAGGCAGAGAGAGGGATCGCTGGGCTATGGGAGGTCTGTTCCCTCAAAAGACAGAGTCCCAGAACCCGGGCTGGACACCACAACCCAGAGCACCAGAGCCAAGACCCACTGCCCACATAACATCCAGCCTGGAAAGGCAGCAGGGCTACTGGCTGTGGCAGAGTCTGGAGTCAGCAGACCAGAGCCAGTTGGAGAGAAAGTCACAGTTACAGCGGGAAGGCTGGGAAGGGTTGGGGGGGAGGGTGCGGGGGGAGGTAAGAGATCAACCGAAGGACTTGTATGCATACATATAAGCATAACCAATGGAAGCAAGACACTGGGGGGGGGGGGGCGGCGGCGCATGGGTGAGGGCATGTGCCAGGGGGTAGGAGAGTCTGGGGGAAGGTCAATGGGGGAAAAAAAGGAGACATATATACTACTATTTGTAATACTTTAAACAATAAAATAAAATTTAAAAAATTTTTTTACAAAGAGTAAAATTTTTACACAGAAAAAAATTACTTCAAAAATAATTACTTGAATTAGCAATTAAAGAAAAACAAATTTAAAGTTTCTTCCCATACATGTTTATTTTCAACCTAGGTCCCAATACACAAAAAATAAATCCTCAAAAAACTACTTTGAATACAATATAAATAACTCAGTTATTTTTTAAAGCAAATTGGATAAAAGTAAAAAAGACCTTACATAGGAATTTGGAGCCCTAAATTCCCTAAGTGATTCCCTTGTTCTCACCTTTGTCCTTCGGCTCAGTTACTTCTGAACTACCTACAGGCACATTCCATGTCTTATCTACCTTTCCTCTCCAACTTAATGCCTAGCACAGGTATGCAGCAAGCACTCAAAATTCTTCTGTTGGCTGAATAAAATAGAATAGGGATGATTATTCTTGATAGGCTCCACTGTGAACAAAGAAATCTGAACTATCAGTAAAATACCTATAACTAAGTATTTTATGCCAACCACAGGGGAAACTTTTAGCATCGGTGTTCCCAGAAGACCAGAAATAAACTCCAAGTTTTCTGTTTTTGTATAAAATTGTGATTTCTTGCCGGGGTCCAACCCCAGCAGGTCCAGGGGTTCCCAAAGGCGTAGACGGAGTCGGCGAAGAAGGAAGGACACGGAGACAGCGTTCAGTTGATCAGCAGCCTAGCCAGGATCTCTAGCCAGGATCTCCAGCCAAGTTCTGGTCTGGATCTCCCGAGAGGTTCTGCTTAGGATCTCCAGCCAGGTTCTGTGTCCATGTTCTCTTGCTAGGTTCTCCAGCCAGGTTCTGTAGCCATGTTCCCTCACTAGGTTCTCCAGCCAGGTTTCTGTCCAGGTTCTCCAGCCAGGTTCAGTCACCAGGTTCTAGTCAGGTTCTCTTGCCAATTTCTGTAGTCAGGTTCAGTCCAGGATCTTTTGCCATGTTCTCTCGCTAGGTTCTGTCTCTAGGTTCTGAGGCCAGTTTCTGTCCAGGATCTTTTGCCATGTTCTCTCCAGCGAAGTTCTTCTGTCTCTAGGTTCTGTGTAGGTTCTGTGTGTAGGTTCTGTGTAGGTTCTGTCTTCTAAGTTCTGTGTTCTAAGTTCTGTGCCTCTTGGTTCTGTCTTCTTACATCTGTATTTATACCAGTTGATTCCAATCCTATCAATCTCTATTCCAAAGGTAAGGGCGTTTCTTATCTCCATTCCAGGGAGTAAAGATTATGTAGCTTAAGCATGATTGTTCGTAGTTAAAGTGATTAATTACCCGCCTGGCACTTAGTTAAGAGGTTTTATTCCCTCCCTAACTTCAGGGGAAAATCCCTACCTGGGGAAACAGCCTTTCTCAGAGACCTTGGTTAAAACACATAGTGCCAAGAAGGTGAGCAAACATATTAAGAACAGTATGCCATATATGCCAGGTCCCTTGAAACAGCAAGCATGGACCGGCTCCCGGCAATTTCTGTTCTGTTCCCACTGTGACAAACCAACCTGATATATGTACAGTCTTAGTTAAAAGAAAGTGGTTAGAAGTGCATCAGCTCAGCCATAGACTTCAATCAATGGGCACAGAGTATTGAGACTTCTAACCCTGGAAGTCAATTCAGCTGATCCAAAGTCAGTGGGTTCCGTGTGCAGGATCATCCAGAGCATCTCACTCAGGGTAAGAATAGAGATTTCCTACCGAAATTGAAGACTCATTTTCATCCAGCAATCTGTTATTACAACTTGGCTCATCCTAGAACAATTCAAACTTCAAATACTGCTAATCAGATGCAAACCTGGAATCACACTGTTATGAACTTAATCGCCCTGGTTGAATAAACTCATACCTGGAATATGAACACCAATGGAGAATGTATAAGGGATGTTCACGTACACATTCATTCCAGTGTATCTGGTTTTGTTGGATGCAGCCCCCACTCAAACATATACACCAGGCATGAGACCTCTATTTGTATTTCTGCCGTGCTGGTTACATTTATCAAATTCCAAGCTTAATGAGACTGGCATGAATTTTAATCATTTTGCAGCAGATGTTGAAATTTAATAGCTTTGTCCCTTTATTCCTGTTTATTTCTAAAACACTTATCACTATTTGAATTTGAGATTACATTTGCTGACAGTTTAATTCTTTGGTGGAAGGAGACTGGTTTTAATTGGTACCAAGTTTCCTGCTGTTTTCCTCTTTGTTATGGCAGGTCACCATGTCAAAAAAACAGGAAGACATCAAAGAATAGAATTAATACTAAATTAACCCCAAACTTTGAGATTAATTGGAAACACTATCTTCTCACCACTGTGCCTTTATGCACTCCTATTTTATTCTTCTTTATCCTATAAGCCAGTAAACAAAGTTGGGCATACTCAGCAACTTTTCTACGATTGGAAAAACTTGAGGAAATGTAAAAGGGTTAAGTAGTAAAATAAAGATGCCCTAATTAGGTTTTTAAACGTGTTGCAAATAAAAATAAATGGTCTGTGTCCCTTATACTTCAATTAATGGCAAGAAAAAATAATTAGATGATAAAAAATAAATGAGAAAACCAGAGTTGACCAATTTGGAAAACTGATTCTACAGAGGACTCAAAATGTCACCAGGAGGAATATGTTGGAGAGTCCTGCTCAGTGCTAGGCAGTTGGATTGTTCACAAACTGTTCAATTTTTTGTAGAGCATGGTCCAACCCATTACCAGCAAACTAAAAGAACATATGAAAATGTTCCGATCCATCTGAAGAGTGAGCTTTATTTATTCTGCTAATACCTACCTGTGGAACAAAGGTGTTTACAGTGATTCCCACAGCTGAAAAGGTTGTGGTAGGTGGGAAAAGCTGGCTCCCCCCTCTGAAAACACACAAGGACAGAGCTGCCATCATGACGAACCATTTAAGTTTTCTCTTGTTCCCTTAATCAAGACACTAAAACTGAAGCCATGGTCAAAGCCAACCCAAGGTGCTCACCTCTTGTCTTTTAAAACGAACGCCTCCTCCTCCTCCGGCAGCACACCAGAGGGACTATGCAAAGCAAGACCTTGCTTAAAATCTGTTGGTTACTCTGGATACACTTCAAATCCTCTTCAATCCCATTTTCTGCCCTCCAGCTTCAGGCTTGACTCTCCTTTTAATGAGGGTTTCTGTGCCTGAAGTTTTCGTGTTTGTGTTAAAAGCAGTCCCTTGTGGAATTAAGTGTATTGTCCTACCTAGAAACTCATGGTGAATTTTCTGCTGTAATTTTCTTATACATTCACAGCTTTAGTTTAGAGTTTTGAGATCCTATTGAGAAGCTTATGAAATTACCTGGTGCCCTCTTCCTAGCAAAATTTGTGTAAAATTTTCAGTGGGCTTATAGAGCCCCATAAATTAATGCTTAGAATCCTTGTCAGCTAAAGACTCTAGCTCTTCGACTTCATTTGAAGAGTTCAACCTGAATTGAAACTGTAAAAGAAGTTTACACCAAAACCTGTTTTTTTAAGGTTTGGCTTATTTTTGTCTTTGCGAGACTGGCTGACAGTTTATTCTTTTTTCTTGAAAGCTAACTTTCTATTTTGAATTGCCTTGAAAATGTCATCCATTATTAAATCCATTTAAGGAGCTAGTTTTCATTATGTTCATGAACAAAATTAGACTGGAGGACTTGTAGAGAAGTGGTAATACATAAGAGTGGACATCCACAAATTGCAGCGGGAAGGCCGGGGAGAGTTGGGGGCGGGGGGGGGGGGGAGTAAGAGATCAACCGAAGGACTTGTATGCATGCATATGAGAATAACCAATGGACACAAGACACTGGGGGGTAGGGGAGGCCAGGGGAATGTCAAGGGGGGGGGAGGAGACATATGTAATACTCTTTGTAATACTTTAAGCAATAAAACAAAATTTAAAAAAAAAAGAGTGGACATCCAGAAATTACTGAAATAATGATTATTTTAAAAAATTGGAAAAATATACCAGGGAATAGTGCCAGCCAAGAGACAGAAAGTAGATGAATCCATATTGAGGGACATCTCTAAACGTCCAATCACAGCCCCTATTCCTAAGTCAGTTGTGGAATGCTGCAGAAAATAAGAAATGCCAATGCGATTGCCCAATGCCCCTTATTTTAGGTATGGCTTGCGGTGGACAGTGCAGACGGGAGAGAGGGGGACTTTATAATTGAAGCCCCCCATCCCCTGTCCCATAGCTGAGAGGAAACCAGAAACCCAACAGTGCTGTGGCATCTTCTCTGAGCGACGTACTCTTTTGGCCAGCTTACCCTGACAAAGGGAAACTGTCTTCCTAACCAAAAGGTGCCCTCCTCATGCAGAACAGCAAAAGCTAGAGGTGAGGAAGCCTTTGGAGAAACAGATATTTCTTATGTAACCAGAAGCGGCCAAAGGAGGCACTGCTGGAGAAGTAAAACCTGCATGATCTCTCCAAACTGAACACCTGGAGGGTGGGGGTCCTTCTCTAACCTGGCTTCTCATTCAGAGAGGGTTCCATTTCCTCAGCTGGGCGGGTCCACTGCTGGAGGGGGGCCTCAAATGGGATTGAGCTCCTCCCCAACTAAGTGGGCTGAAGCTCACAAAAAGTCAGAGAAAACCGAAGTTCGCACCTGGACTAGAGGCTATGATAAGTAGAAGAGATATGGTGGCAGGTGGGTGGTAGGGGGTTGGGGGGCAGAAGATGATGCCAGGATCTGATCTCTTAAGCAATATTTTCAACAAATAGAAAAATGTTTGCAGTAATAATGTTCCAAATGGTCCCCTAAAGGAATGTTTTGAACAATCTAAGATTCCCGCACACTTTTATGGTAGCAGGTATGTTGGGCTTCCTTTTAAGGATGTGTCAGTAGGAGGAATTTCATCAAAATTTTTACCCAATAGACATCAACTGTCCACAACAGCTTTCACATTTCCTATAGTGAAACGTTTATGTTCGTCAATACTACTGGAATTGGAACATGGAATGCATCCCTAATGTCTCGGACACAGCCAACTGTGGAAGATTGAATTTGGGTAAGATACTTTAGGGAAAACAACTTAGTATCAAATGTTACTTACACAAGTGTTACAATTGAGCATCTCTGAGTTTCAAGCTCTGAAAGTTCCAACTGTCCACCCTCCACAGTCCATTCCCCCCCCCCCCACACACACACACAATGTGCTGTATCAATTTTAAGAGGGGACAAGAGGGAACACAGAAAAATAAAAGATATAAAAAAGATCACAAAGTGACTTCATCATTTTGAAGAGTGTGATTTAGTGCCTACTCTGTAACCAGACACTGCATAATGTCAGGTGTAAGAAGGTAAGACACAGCCTTGTCCTAGGAATTTCAGAAAAGACGAACACAGGTGACTACAATAAATGTGATGCTGAGACAACAGAGCCACAAATATGAGGCTTCGCTGATGAGAAACCTGAGCTGGGTGTTTAAGGAAAAAGAGCAGCTAACCAGGAGAGGAGCAGCAAATACAAAGGCTTAGATGAGTGAAATAAATTCTGTTCAAGAGCTATGGTAGGAATTATTACATCCCAGAATTTGAGGGACAACAGAATGACAAAGAGAATGAAGAGTAATCAGGAGCAGACAGGAATATCAAGCACAGAGTTTGGTCTACTTCCTGTGGGCCAGTGGTTTTTCAACCTGAGTTCTTTACATACCAAAGGTTCAGACTTGTTCACGGCCACACTGGCTGAAGCGGGGGAGGTAACACCCCCAAATTGCACCCACCATCTTTGCATTGACCAGGTAAACTCCATTTTCACTGTCAAAACTCTGTAGGGTGGGGAGGAGGTGCCTCTACTGCTTTGACAAAGTTTGACAATGGGAATCTATCCAAGGGTCTTTAAGAAGGGGTGTGCATGGTTAGATCTGCATTAAGAATGAGCACACCAGGGCACATTAAATTGATCATCAGGGAAAAAACAAAGGAAGAACAGAAGTAGAACAATAAGAACATGATTAATTCATGGAAAAAGGAAATTCCAAAAGGGGGATGGTGCGGATAAGTTGGATCTGATGAGAGTTTGGGTGAGAAATAAAGGTAAAAGCTCTTGCCCAATAATTTCAACGTTCTCAACAAAGCAGGAACCCAGCTGGCTGGGAGGGTTTAAGGGAAGATTCTGTGTGTGTGTGTGTGTGTGTGCACATGTGTGAGTGTTAAGTGTGGAGGGAGAGTCAAGATCTTGGAAAGATGGCCAAGGTTTTTTTGTTTTGTTTTTTTAAGTTTCCCTCCAAGACCCCACTAAGATTCAAGGGCTTGGTTTGAGAATTACAAGTGTTTTACGCATATGCAATATCACCTATATAATCACTCTCCCAGAAATCCATTACTTGTTCTTCTAATCTTCTCAACATAAAAAAAAGCCAAGATAGCACACTAATTTGACATTTTTAGGAAAAGTATAGGTCAGAGTAACATCTGTAAAGAAGGGTAAACATTTCTATGCCTTTATTTACATTGAAACTTGGAGAACATTATGCTAAATGAAATAAGCCAGTCAAAGAAAGACAGGTACCATATGATTTCACTCATATCTAATAAACAAAATAAACTAACAAGCTGAACAGAGACAGATGCATAGATAGAGAGCAGGCCGAGAGCTGTTGGGGGACTGGAGGGGTTGGAAGGATTGTGAAAAATAAAGAAAGAAAGACAAAGAACTCGTGGGCATGGACAATACCGTGGTGACTGCTGGGGGAAGGTGGGATGGGGGGGAGTTAGAGGAGGGAATACCGGGGGGGAGGGGGGGGTAAATGGTAATGGAAGGAGACTTGACTTTGGGTGGTGAACACACAATACAGTGTACAGATGATGTGGTGTAGAATTGTGCACCTGAAACCTTGTCATCCAAATATATCCAATAAAAAATAAAATGACAAAGATATTATAGAACACTAAAAAATAAACTTATACAAGTATAATAAAAAAGAAAGAAAACTCTCTTTCAGAATACAAGGTGTATTCACCAAGACTCTCATTTCTGTTTGAAATACCCTATGAGATCAGTGGAGGCAACTGACACTTCACCTTTCAGTGGGGAAACTGACACACAAGAATGTGAAAATAACTTTCACAGGGTGTGTGCTATTTCATCATGGCTTACCTGTTCCAAACTCAGAGTACACATCATATGCAGATAGACATTAATACCAAAAATGCTCTAGTGCTATTTATACAGTGAATTTAGGAACTGCCAGAGTTATCAGGAGAATCCTATGAGAGCGTCAACAGTTTTCCATAATTCAACCTCTTGAGACATAGAGACTATGAGAAAAACCTAGGACTTAAAATATACACAGGACACCAGTACATATAACAAAAGTTTTGTTTTTACACAGTTGAGTCATGATTTACATCATAATGTGGTATATGTAATGGAGAGAGTAAGGAAATGTATAAAGCATTATAAATAGAAAAACAAACATTTTTCTCTCTTAAATACACTTATCCTCACTTGCTAGATAATTATATTTTATTAAAAAAAGAAGACATTTTTTAACAAGCAGATGGGTAGCTGAACAGTTTGAGAGTGCAGATTGAAGAGCACTGCATTAGATGATTTTTGTTTAAAGTCCTATGACTCAAAATATAAATTGATTAGACTTGTTAGAATAATGACCATTGATTTCAAGATTGATCTTTAAAAAAAGCAACATCTGTCCACTCATCTACTGATGGACACTTGGGCTGTTTCCAATTCTTGGCTATTGTTAATAATGCTGCTATGAACATGGGGATACATATATTCTTTCAAATCAATGTTTTAGCTTTCTTCAGATATATTCCCAGAAGTGGAATTGCTGGGACATAGGCAGTTTCACTTTTAATTTTTTGAGGAAACGCCATACTGTTTACAGAGTGATTGCACAGTCTGCATTCCCACCAGCACTTGTTGTATGTGGATTTATTAATGGTAGCGATTCTGACAAGTGTGAAGTGATATATCATTGTCGTCTTAATATGCATTTCTCTGCTGATTATTAATGTTGAGCTATGATACATTTACACAATGGAATACTACTCAGCTGTAAAAGGGAAGGAAACGTTAACCCTTGTGACAGTATGAGTGGACCTGGAGAGCATTATTCCAAGTGAAGTAAGCCAGTCAGAGAAAGGCGAGTACCACATGGTTTCACTCATATGTGAAATCTAATAAACAAAATAAACTAATAAACAAAATAAAAACAGACTCATAGATAGAGAACAGACTGACAATTGTCAAAGGAAGAGGGGTTTGAGGGTAGGGGTGAAAAGGTGAAGGGATTAAGCAATAAAAAACAAACAAAAAAAACCTCATGGACACAGATTATAGAAGACAACAGCATGGTGATTACCAGAGGAGAAGGGGGGTGGGGGGGGAGGTATAGTGGTGATAAACGGCAATGGAAGGAGATTTGACTTGGGTGATTGCCGGAAGCTGGACCATCCTTGCTGCTTGACACAGTTGCTGCAGGGAAGAAACATCTGCACAGCATATGTTTCAAGGGACCTGGCATATATGGCATACTGTTCTTAATATGTTTGCTCCCCTTCTTGGCGCTATGTGTTTTAACCAAGATCACCTCTCCGAGAAAGGTTGTTTCCCCAGGTAGGGATTTTTCCTTGAAGTTAGGGAGGGAATAAAACCCCTTAACTAAGTGCCAGGCGGGTAGTTAATCACTTTACGAACAATCACGCTTAAGCTACATAATCTTTACTCCCTGGAATGGAGATAAGAAACGCCCTAACCTTTGGAATAGAAATTGATAGGATTAAAATCAACTGGTATAAATACACATGTAACAAGACAATAAAACACAGAACCTGGCTGGAGAACCTATCTAGAGAACATGGCAAGAGAACCTGGACAGAACTTGGCTGGAGATCCTGGCTAGAGGAACCTGGCTATGATGATCACCTGAACGCTGCCTCCATGTCATTCCTTCTTCACTGACTCCGTCCACACTTTGGGGAACCCCTGGACCTGTTGGAGCTGGACCCCAACAGGTGATGAACACACAATACAATATACAGATGTATTATAGAATTGTACCCCTAAAACCTATATAATTTTATTAACCAACTAGAGGCCCAGTGCATGAAATTCATGCAGGGGTCCCCTCAGCCCAGCCTGTACCCTCTCCAATATGGGACCCCTTGACAGTTGGACATCTCTCTCACAATCCTGGACTGCTGGCTCCTAATTGCTCACCTGCCTGCCTGCCTGGTTGCCCCTAACTGCCCCTCCCCTGCTGGCCTGATTGCCCCTCACTGCCTCTGCATGCTGGCCTGATCACCCCTAACTGCCCACCCCTGCCGGCCTGGTCGCCCCATGCAGCCTGCTTGTTCAGTCGTTTGGTTGTCCTTCATTAACCTCCCTGCCAGCCTGGTCATAGGCAGCCATCTTGTGAGGGCATGATGGTCAATTTGCATATTACCTCTTTATTATATAGGATGTCACCCCAATAAATTCAATAAATAAAAGAAAGCAACATTTGATGTCTTAATTTTAAAATCTAGGTAGTGATTTAAATTTGAGAAAACAGAAACCATTTTTCTTCTGAAAGATAAACAGAAAAAAGTACAATAATAGAAATACTAATCCATCTCCAAACTATTGGAGAGATAGAAAGATGACATTTTGAATCAGGAAACATCAATAATGACTAGGAAGGAGAATCTAAGTGTATGCAGGTAATGACCCTCTTCCAGTCCTACCAATACTTCCTTGACCCTTTCTAAACAAGTTAGATCTGTTTTGTGAGAGAGGGTAAAAATGTCCACATTTTTAGAAGAACAGCTAAACACAGTGCTAATGGGCACATCCAAACCTCCCAGTTCTCTTCTCCATAAGCAAGTTGGTGAAATACAAATCACTAACCCTTTTGCCCTGCAGGTGTGGCCCAGTGATTGAGTATCAACCTATGAACCAGGAGGTCACAGTTCGATTCCCGGTCAGGGCACATGCCTGGGTTATGGGTTTGACCCCCACTGGAGGACGTGCAGGAGGCAGCCAATCAATGATTCTCTCCTATCATTGATGTTTCTCTCTCTCTCTCATCTCTCTCTTTCTCTCTGAAATCAATAAAAATGTATTTTTTTAAAAAATCACTAACCCTTTTTACAGCCAGCATGGAGAGTGGTGGGAGAGAAGCTCGCAACATGGAGACCTGAGGCCATTCCAGGTGTTGCCAACAGCTAATGGCATAATCTTAGGGGAGTCATGTTTAATCTCTGGGCACAGTAACTTCCCTATTTCTTTTAGCACTGACACTTAATTGGTCATTTTAATACTTGAAGAGAAACTTTGACTCTTCTCCTATATCTCCCATGTACAATCAGTGATTAAATCCTCATGATTTTTCCTTAAAGGATATCAAAACCATCTTCCTTTTGCAGTATTATTATCATAATCCATGTTCTCAACCCCCTAAATCACTCTAACCACTTCCTCCACCCCCCTGCTCTTCCATACTTGTCAAAATAATATTGTTAAAGACCTGGACCACCTTGTTACTTACTGCTTCAATTATTCCTCAACATTTGTAGCATAGTATGTAATAATCTTAAGCCTGGCCTTGGGGTTTTAAAAAAATTTGGCCTTACCTGCTCTTCCATCTTTTCTCTCACTACTTGCCAACTCTACACAAGATTGCCTGCCTCCGCCCCTCCCTTTCTCTATGCTTAGTAGACCCCTGCCCTCAAAGCCAACATCCTAATTTCACTTCACCTCATGTAGTTTCTCCTCCACCTGTCTCTACTGGCATATCATCTGTGTGTGTGTGTGTGTGTGTGTGTGTGTGCGCGCGCGCGCTGGTTGTTTCATGGCAGAGAGTGTGAGAGCTATGCGACTGTGATGTCTACAAAAAGTAACTTTAATCAGAACTTTTTCCTTGGCAGTTTCTTTTTTCAGCATTACTGAGGTTAAAAATGACAGAGCTGTAAGATACATATACGTAATGTACAATATAATAATTTGATATACATGTACATTGTGAAAGAATCCCTCCATGAAGTTATTAAGAAAAATACTCATCACCTCCCACGTTTAAAATTTTCTTATTTGGGGTGAGAACATTTAAGTTCTACTCTCTTAGCAAATTTCAATTATATGACACTGTCATTATAGTCACCAGGTTATATATTAACTCCTCAGACTTTATTCATCTTATAACTAAAAGTTTCTACCCTTTTGCCAAGTATCCACATTCTTTCTGTCCAAGATCAAGGCCATGACCTGCCATGTTTTGTGTGTGAAGTCTCCTCCATTTTAGTCTCTAGACCAGGGGTGGGCAAACTTTTTGACTCGAGGGCCACAATGGGTTCTTAAACTGGACCGGAGGGCCGGAACAAAAGCATGGATGGAGTGTTTGTGTGAACTAATATAAATTCAAAGTAAACATCATTACATAAAAGGGTACGGTTTTTTTTTTGTTTGTTTTTTTAGTTTTATTCATTTCAAACGGGCCGGATCCGGCCCGCGGGCCGTAGTTTGCCCACGGCTGCTCTAGACCCATGGTCTGCAGACTGTGGCTCACGAGCCACATGCAGCTCTTTGGCCCCTTGAGTGTGGCTCTTCCACAAAATACCATGTGCGGGCGCGCACATACAGTGGGATTGAAACTTTGTGGCCCATGAGCAGAAGTCGGTATTTTGTGGAAGAGCCACACTCAAGAGGCCAAAGAGCCGCATGTGGCTCGCGAGCCGCGGTTTGCCTAGCCGCAGTTTGCCGACCACTGGTCTAGACAAACTGTTGTACCATTCCTTGAACTTCCAAAGTTCTCATGTGTACCACGTGGGTGACTCTTATTGGTGGGGTACGATTATGTGGCATAAGCTGCCCCGACTCCCTTTGACTCCCTCTGGAAAATCTCTCACTGCTCCAGGGTGGCTTTGCTCTTCGACCTTCAAGGTGCTTTTCCCGTCTAACTTCATGGTTGCGTTTGTATTCCTTATACACGCTTTCACTAAAAAAATAGTCTTCTCGTGCAGTCTTTCTTGATGACTCCACCTTCAACTACTACCTCAACAAGACCCCAATTTTCTTTTTCTACTATAAATTTTTATGCTTAGCATTTCTTGATGTTTAACATACTGTATACTTTTATTTATTTATCTTGTTTATGTCTGAGTCGCACTCTAGATTCTAAGCTAAACAAGGAGAAAAACTTTGATCTATTTGGCTTATTAATGCATTTGAGTTCCTAAAGAGTGCCTGGTATTTGATAGATACTCAAAAAATACTTTTTAAAATAAATTCCCTATTAAAGAACTGAAAGCAGCATTAATAATAGTAATTAATAATATAAAATTAAGAACTCACTATGTGCCAGGCCATCCACATATTGTCCATATAATATTATATGATCCCATTAGTATTAACTATGACATATTTGTCCAGAAAAACAAGATCTAAAGAGGTTAAATAATTTTCCAAAGGACATACAGCTAATAAATGTTACTAAAAGATAAGCCCTAGGCTTATTTGTCACTGAAAATAAGTCCTAGACTGAGCTTATTCAACTATAAGAGCATAAAGGCAAAATAAAATGTTTTTTGGACATGAGGGAAGCACTCCTCTCAGAGTTTACTTATAAAACCTTTTTGTTTTTTTACACACATCCAATACGTTAATTTCCTGATCTCATATCTTGTTAGCAATTTGTCTTACACTTTTTCCAAAGCTTCTGCACTTTCTTACCCACCCTTCACCTCCAAGAAGTCACAATCTTATGACTTCACTAAAGAGATAGAAATTCCATTTTAAAAGACTCTTTCAGTTCTCATGTAAGGTCAAGTACAGAGTGAGAAGTCACAGTCCTCACAGTGAGAGAGGCAAAGCACCCAGTAGGAGAGGAGGGGAAACGCTCAGAACACTGTATTCATAATTGCCTAAGATTTTCCAGCATGAGAGGGGAAAGAGGAAGTCTATTTTCAGCGACAATGATGACTCTAAAAACATTAACATGCAAGGGGGAAATTTTCATTCTGAGAGTTACTACGGTGCTGAGTTCTCTTTCCTTTGCAGAGTGACTTGAATTCCCAGGGCAGAGAGGTAATCTAGGCAGAGGCACTTGCCCCATGTCTCGAAAATCCAGGAATCATGGGAGTTCAACTGAGGACACCCTGGAAAGGATTTCAGCACCAGGTCAGTCTCTCAGAAGGATCAAGTGGCAGAGTGCGTACTTCGTGTCTGGAGTGGGAGCAGAGATTACAGCCACACAGGCTTTTTAGAAGATGTGTTATGTGAATGCATAAACAAAACTCAGGGACACCCACGCTGAACTACCCCCTAAAGGAGTTGCAGAAGGAAAAAAAAGCCTCAATCTTCCTTTTCTCTAACTTCTATGTTCTTTCCTTCAAGGCCCCTATGATTTTAACTGGCTTATAGTAAAGACAAAATTATATATGGTAGAATTCATGGTAGTCTTCACCTTAAATATTTTTTTGGGGGGGGGAGAGGGGGGAAATACACCAATTCCCTACTTCTGTTCATCCATATAAGTGATAATGATCTGATAAATAACCCTTAGGCCAGGACATCCATTAGCGAGTCAGTGGCATTCAGAACAAATTGAACTTCATTAGGATCAACTATAAGAGCATGATATAAAAAGTGTTTGGTGTTTTCCTCTCTGCCAGTACCTCTATTTGTGTTTTTTAGGAAAATCATGTGGAAAATAAAAATCATGTGAAATATCACATAGGTTTTCCTGAGTTCTATCGTTCTATACTTTAGTTCTCCACTAGTTCTGTGGATCCAAATTGTCATGAAACCCAGCTGCCTAGGCTCAGTAGGTGCTCACTTTTCAGCCCAGCATATAACAACTGATAGAATTCTTTTGGTCCTGAACAAGCCTGGGACCAAGTGGCCACAGTGAGGTAATAATGGACAGGAGAGATGCTGTGACAAGTGGTTCTTGGTGTGACATTTCTCCATGCTTATCGTGGTATTTGAATGTTCTTTTTTTTAATTTAATTTTATTTTTTTTAAAAAAATACATTTTATTGATTTTTTACAGAGAGGAAGGGAGAGAGATAGAGAGTTAGAAACATCGATGAGAGAGAAACATCGATCAGCTGCCTTCTGCACATCTCCTACTGGGGATGTGCCCACAACCCAGGTACATGCCCTTGACCGGAATTGAACCTGGGACCTTTCAGTCTGCAGGCCGACGCTCTATCCACTGAGCCAAACCGGTTTCGGCGGTATTTGAATGTTCTTACCTCTCTTTTTAAATTCACAGATATTAAGAATCTGATGAAAAAATCTTTTCTCTAGAAACAAACCCCCAAAAATGTATATACACAAAACTCAGCACATCATTTTAGGGGATTCATAGATCTTAAAAATCTAAGCTATGTGTCCAAAGCACAGATAATAAAGGTAGATGAGAGAGTACTGAGTAACTGAGGGTTGAGGTTGGAAGAGACATTGACCATTACATTGGAAATAAGCTTCTGGCAAACCAAGCACCAACGGTCCCCACTGTCTTACCAGCAGCTCTGTCCCTCACTGCTCCTGCTGGATCATGGCCTGTTGGCTGCTGTTGAGCCCATCTCCTGCTTCCAAGTGCGGTAACTCAACAGGAACAAGGGCAAGTAAACAATCTTGAGAGGGTCTGCTGCTGAATGTGGGCCAGCCTGGGAAAGACACAGAGCGAGTATTTTTAAGTTAGCAAAAAGGAACAAGGCATGCACATCTGGTATGAAAGCTATTACGCAGAGTTTAAATGGTTTAAGATGCCCATAATTGGATATTTCCACTACACCGTTGGCTGTTAAAAAAAAAAAAAAGAAAGAAAATTAAGGTTGGGGGCTATTTCTCGAAGCAGTGACACTCCCAAATGCACCATAATAGCATTGTCTAATATTTGTAGCGCACTTTGCAATGCCCAGAGCATCTCTTCCTGCTTCAGTGCTCCTCACATCTTGATTGTGAAAATCAATTAGGCCGGGGGCCCACTGGCTTCTAGTCCTTCATCTGTTTAATCCAGTAGCTCTCAGCCTGGGTTGTAACAGTATCACCTGTGTGTGAAGCGGAGGCCTCTGCTCAGAGATTCTGATTTGTTGGGCTAAAATGAAGCCTTATGCCCCCAGGGATCTTAAGGTGCAGCCAGGATTGAGACTCATTCCTTTAAGCCCTTGTACTTGTTGAGAGGGAGCGCTAATTTAACCCATAAGTAGCCAATGTTTATTCAGAACACTATCAAAGCAATGTGCTAAGTGCTACGGAGCTGGTAAAGCAAATCAGCACACATGCCTTAAAAATATAACCCAATAAAATACATTCTTTAAAAATACAACCAAAAGTGCACTGGTCAAAGATACAGTAAAAATCTTGGGTGCTACAAAAGGCGGAGATTACCATCCATGAAGTAAAGGAGAAAGTGGAATGCATGGTTTCAGAAAGTCTTCTTGAGTTCTGAGAGCAGGTGGGATTCAGAGAAAGACAAAGAGGAACAGGAAGAAAACACCTTTCAGGCATTCAGAGCTGTAAGAATCTGTACAGCAAAATGAAAGAGAATAAAAAGCCCATTCTTCAAAGGAACATCCTAAGAATTCGAAGAGGCAGATTTGAGCCAGAACATGAAGAGTATTGTTAAAATGGTTAAAGGAGTTGGGCCATTTTCCCAAATATCTGAAAATACTGTCTGGAACAGTATTAGAAGCTGTTGAAGGCTGATGTCCCAACAGGTCTTAATAAATTTACTGGGTTCTTAGTACGTGCCAGCCAGTGCTGGATGCGTTACATATGTTACCTCACTTAACGCAAACAGCCGGTGAAGCAGTCATTGCCCCTATCGTACACAGTAAGAAGAGAGGTCGCTTGATTTTCTCACACGGAGCTGGAACCGGTGTGCAGAGACTGGGGCATGCTGTTTCCTAACAACTATGGCCTCATGTAGGTTTTTAAAAATTGAGATCTAGTTCACATACCATAAATGCATCCTTTTAGAATATACAATGCAGTATTTTTAGTATATTCAAAGAGTTGTGCCATTATTGCCACTATCTAATTCCAAAACAATTCCATCATTTCCCCAAATAAATCAGTACCCATTAGGAACCATTCTATCCTCCTCCAGCTAATTGAATTTCGGTCTCTATGGCTTTACCTACTTGGGATATTTCTAATAAATGCAATCATGTGAAAGTTAGCTCTTTGCGTCTGGTTTCTTGTACTTAGCATAATGTTTGCAAGGTTCATCTACATTTTAGGGTGTATTACTACTGCACTTCTTTTTATGGGTAACATTCCACTGTACAGATATATCACACTTTATTCATGATGACTGTTTATTTCCACTTTTTGGCTATTATAAATAATGCTGCTTTGAACATTTACAAGTATTTTTTATTGTGGCAAAATGTATGTAATATAAAATTTACCATCTTAATCACATTTTAAGTATACAGTTATATGGTATTAAGTATATTCACCATCCATCTCTAGAACTTTTTCATCTTCTCAAACTGAAACTCTGTACCCATTGAACACTAACTTTCCATTTTCCCCTTTCCCAAGCCCCTGACAAACATGATTCTACTATGTACACATCATATAAGCAGAATCTTACAATATTTGTCCATTATGTGACGGGTTATTTTATTTAGCATAATGTCTTCAATGTTCATGTTGTAGCAGGTGTCATAATTTCCTTCCTTTTTTTTTTCTTCTTACCATTTATTTTATGCTGAATTACTCCTGGGCCATACATTTTTGTTTCTTCAGTTTCTTCTAGCATATCGTTTTTTGTCTGTGTAATCTTCTATTCTGGCTTAGGAACAATCTGCTCTTTTTCAGAAAGGATCCTTGGTGTGGCAGGGAGAGCTCATGTGTGGGTTAATCCACCTGTGAGCTCTGTAAACTCTGAGCTACATCTTAGGCGTTTTGTTCACATGGATGTGCTCAATGGCCAGAAAGTCTACATCTAAACCCTTAAGTTCAGCATGACTCTCTGCATTTTTAAGCATGTGCAGCAAAAATTGAGCACTTTTTGGGCCACCAACGGTGCTCCTAATGTCCACCCCACTGTTTGGTTGACAGGATGGCGTACCTCACTTCTGTAAACTGACATCCTTCGGAAACTTGGTGGCTGTTCGGATATGCATACCCTTGACGGCCTGGGTCGTTTCACAAGTGTTCACGAAGATTTTAACCTTTTGACTTGTATGACTCTGTGGGATTTTCTGGGTCAAGTAAATAGCAAACCATTTTCAGAAGTGACCTCTGGCTGCTTATGGAAAGAGCTCCTTCCTTTTTAAAAAATATTTTTTTATTGATTTCAGAGAGGGGGGGAGAGGGAGAGAGAAATAGAAACATCAATGATGATGAGAGAATCACTGATCGGCCTCCTCCTGCATGTGCCCTGGCCAGGAATAGAACCGTGACCTCTTGGTTCATAGGTCACTGCTCAACCACTGAGCTACACTGTCTGGGCAGCTCCTTCCTTTTTAAAGGCTGAATAGTATTCCATTATAGGTATATATTACATTTTTTTAAAACATTCATTTGTCGATAGACACTTAGGTTACTTCCACCTTTAAGTTATTGTGAATAATGCTTTTTAAAAAGCATTTGGGAGTGGAATTTCGAGTGGAATTGCTGGGTCATATGGTAACTCCATGTTTAACCTTTTGAGGAACTGTCAAACTGTTTTTGAAAAGTGGCTGCATTATTTTACATTTCCATCAGCCATGTATGAATGTTCCAATTTTCCCACATCCTCACCTTGTTATTGTCTTTATTGTAGTGGGAGCGAAGTAACAGAAGATTATGGTGTTATAAGTTACTACAAGCATGATACTTACTGGCATATTGCAGTAGTTCAAATGTAAAATGGCAAGAGAACAAGAGGGTTCCAGAGGAAATGAAACAAAATGATCAAGCAGGAAAATATTACTGGTTGAGAAGTGGACTTTAGTAACATTCTAGATGTAGGAAGAAAAAATAGACTCATTATAGTATTAAAGCTTTGAGTTTGGTAGCTTGAAAGAATGGTGGTATTAATCAGAGAAACAGATAATTCTAGAAAGGAATCTGAAATGACAAAATACATGTTGACATGCTATATTTGAGGAAGCTATATAATCCAAATAAGTAGTTATCAGGCAGGTGAAGCTCAGAAGGTCAGGGTTGGAGACAAGGAAATATGTCTTGCTTTTTGGAAGGATCAAAGAAGCTTTGGTAACACTAGAAAAGGGTCCTTGTATACACTGAGATTCCTAAGGCTGGGTTTAGCAGCTTATGGACCGAACACTGAGGAAGGCAGAGGAACAAAACGACACATTTGCCTTCCTGGGTTTTTTTTGTTTAAAATGGTAAAACAAAATTTAAATAGTAACATTAGCATGCTTCACGCTCAGAGTTTTATTGGAACTGTAGCTATAAGTCCCTTGAATTGGTATTCGATTTTTACCGATACTTTGGGGCATTCAGGACAGGGGTGCCCTTGGGTCAGGACAGTGTGAGTAGGCTGAGTGGCACCGTCCTCAGGGCTGGCATCGGATCGGAAGTCCTAGAGGGATGAGTGTCACTACAAGCAGTTATCGGGTTGGCTGGGAACCAAACTGGCAAACTCTCAAGGAGGGACGTTCCAGTTTTCTATGCCTCCAACAACCCCCTTATAATCAGAGGCCATCTCAACAAATAGAATGTACACCTGTAAGAGATCACAGGCCTCTTGTGAGAACACAGTTCCTCAGTGGTCAACAATCTGGCTTTGTTCAAGTGTGGAATGGCTCCAATACGATAACATTCAGAAATTAATACAGTGATGACTTGTGTGTTTGGGCACCTGTTTTGAAAGAGAAGTTTAGTGATACTATGTATGAGGCTATGGTCAATAATCTCAAAAAAGATGCAAAATACTGGCAGTCAGCTTATACACTGAGTTTTCCCTCTGACCCAATATACTGAGATTATAGAAGAAACAAACAAACACATTGAGAATGCAAAGCAGAATAAACATGAGGGTAACTGTTGCTAAGACAGGTTCAGACAAGAGCCCGAGAGAGAACGAGAGAGAGGTTGAGAGACATCTAAGAATGGAAGCCTATGAGTTCATTTAAATGTTCTTACTCCCACACACGTCTGCATTTTTAATTAAACAAAATAAACCTCATTGTCAAAGTTGCAATCTTACTAAGGGTATGTGGTTCCAAGACCGATTTTTCTTTGCTTCCCCTACATTGAAACCTATTCTGGTATATTTTATCTTCATCAACTGTTCACTGTGTTTTAAAAGAGTAATAGGTACTTTCTACAACATTTTCCAGAATGTAGGTGAACAATAACAAAAACAGCTAAGATTTATTGAATGTCTTAGTAGCTTAATCCTCAAAATTCTATCAGTCATGTCCTCAGCACAAACTCCGCAGGTGGCAGGCCCTGGTGCCTGTGCTGCACACCATGCCTCACAGCCGCCACCCGCTGAGAGTCAATGAAGAAAACATCTCATTTTGGCTAAAGGTAGTTACCCTACATTTCAAACCCTGGAAATGGATACTTTCTCTCAAAAAGCAAACACAACTTTTCTCTACAAACCAGCCGCTCCACCTGTGAGCACGTGTGTATCAATGTGAGCTATGCACCACGTGTAGAAATCTTTCTTTGGGCTTTCAATACATTGTCCTTTCAACAGCTGGATCCATCCATGATCAGAAGTCATTAAGTACTTCCGTGACAAACAGGGGACTGTTATCCTGTGGGATCTAGTCCTTCCTTTCCTGTCTTTTGCTGTTGTTAGTCCTCACCCGAGGATATTTTTTCCATTGATTTTTAGAGAAAGTGGAAGGAAGGGAGAGTGGGAGGGAGGGAGGGAGGGAGGGAGAGAGAAACATCGATGTGAGGGAGAGATGTAGATTGGTTTCCTCCCGCACACAACCCAGGTACATGTCCTCGACTGGGAATCGAACCCAAGACCCTTTGGTGCGCGGGCTGATGCTCTAACCACTGAGCAGCACCAGCCAGGGCTCCCCAGTCTCTTCAGAACTTCTAAGTAATAGATGTTTCTTTCTGTTGTAATGCTGCCTTGGCTGCTTCCCAGTTCAATGTGACCCTCCTCCAGGTCCAAGTGGGGTCAGACTGGAGTTCACTGAATAGCAGGTTATTGACCTCAACAGAATATGCCCACAAAATGGTTTTCTTCCCCTTTCTCCCTCTCTCCTCACTCTCTCTTATACACACCCACACACATACAGACCCACACTCTCTTTCTGTAAATAAATGGTCCCACCTGTATGGTGCCCAATAGGAAGTGCTATTTCAAGAATGTCAGTTACTTGGCAGCAATGGCTATTCTATTAGTGCTTTTTGAAAAAAATCCCTCCAGTAGTCAAAGCTCTAAGAAAACTAAAGGAGGTCCTCTTGGACATTTACTCCCTACACTTTCTAACACATTTTTCCTCAGAGTCACCAGTAAGCATTTACAGAACAAGTTCCACTAAGACAGTGGTCAGCAAACTGCGGCTCGCAAGCCACATGCGGATCTTTGGCCCCTTGAGTGTGGCTCTTCCTAAGCCTTAGGAGTACCCTAATTAAGTTAATAACAATGTACCTACCTATATAGTTTAAGTTTAAAAATTTTGGCTCTCAAAAGAAATTTCAATCATTGTACTGTTCATATTTGGCTCTGTTGACTAATGAGTTTGCTGACCACTGCACTAAGATAAAAACAGATATACACCAAACAAGATTGTTTCTAACCAACAGCCTTTATAGCAGCGGTTCTCAACCTGTGGGTCGCGACCCCTTTGGGGGGGTTGAATGACCCTTTCACAGGGGTCGCCTAAATACATCCTGCATATCAGATATTTACATTACGATTCATAACAGTAGCAACATTACAGTTATGAAGTAGCAAGGAAAATAATTGTATGGTTGGGGGTCACTACAACATGAGGAACTGTATTAAAGGGTGGCGGCATTAGGAAGGTTGAGAACCACTGCTTTATAGAATTAAAATTGTCAATCAAAGCTGAAATATTAGGCAGCAGTTATAAACTGTTTAATATAATATTTCCATTGCACAAAGAAATTATTTAAGAACCAAACAGAAATGGAGAGGTACAGGTATGAATTCACTTGGCATTGTTTATAGATGATCAGATCAACTTCTCTATCTTCCAGAAACAAATAAAAAAAAGGGGATGGGGGGGGGGACAAGAAAACATATATATTTTTAAAAAATCCAAGATGTAAAACCCACATTAGATGAAAACATGGAGTAAAAAACAAGCAGAAAAAGCATATATAAATTCTTGCATCTGGAACACAAATTTCTATGACACTCTTACACTTGCTAATACTTGACCTCTTTGGTCAGAGACCTGGCTATTATAAACCAACTAGAGGCCCAATGCACAAAATTCGTGCAAGAGTAGGCCTTCCTTTCCCCAGCTGCCGGCACTGGCTTCCCTCAGGCACCTGGAACCTGGGCTTCCCTCGCAGCCCCGTCTTCATCCGGAAGGTTGTCCGGAAGGACATCCGGTCTAATTAGAATATTATTATTATAGATGGAGATGTGCCCAGTATCTTAAATCTGAAAAGCCAATACAGGGTATGGTTTAATTTTCATTAACTAAAACAGGAAACAATCCTCTAAAACAGAATTGCCATTCCCAACACCCAAGTATTTTGGGGATCTCCTCTAGAAATTAGATGTAATAAAGGAAGAAAGGGATAAGGAAAAGTGTGTATTCATTTTAATGGTTTGTCTGTCATTTCCTATTTCTCCATACAAGGAATATTAGGTATTGGTGATTGTATTTATATGGCTGACTGCAGGACACAAATTCTACTGGGAGCTAAGCTTTTAGCTGAATCTCAGAAGAAACTTCTCCCATAACTTTCATAAGCAAACTAAGGAAGGAGGCAGGCAAAAGAGGAAAAGTGTAAATCCATCTCAGGTTCTAATTCTGACACTGATCCATAACTTCATGACCTGAGCCAATCACTTAAGGAAACTAAAGACTACAGATGCCTATAAAGAGTTGAATTATAGTATCTATGTTCCAAACCAGACTTAGGGCTTTATCATTCTATGACTTAGATAGCTCATTAAATGCAAATGAAAAAAATACATATGTAAAAAAGGAGGTATTGCACAAATGAATAAGATAGAAACATGAGCAAAATTATATTGGTAGAATTACACCTATTTAAATACACTTAAATAATATTAAAACTTTATAATGAATAATCCTTAAATTGTAGTATGTAACTGCAATGATAGTCACAATGCCCATTATTTATTCCAAAGAATTTTTATAATGTATATTCTACTCTTTTAGATACAGTGATTTTATAAGTGATGTAATGGGATTTTTCAGAGTAATGAGGTCACTACCATGGTTCATTTAGACTGAATTGCTAATTGCATCCATTTATAACAGTAATAGATTGAGGGATCGATAAGCTGGCAGACTGTAACTGCTTTAAAAAAAAACAAAAACGCTTCAAACCTATAACATTAACTGAGATATTTAAAAATTAGTTCATTTTCCCTACTCTTGAATTCCACCTTCCCATTTCTTTAAGAGAGATGGGAAGTAAAGGATACATTTTTTGGGATTCACTAGCCCAGAGACTATCTTTATGCAAAGATGCTGTAAAGTCACATGAGCTACATGAGTGAAGGTATAAAGCCATTACATTAATAACATCAATATAAACATCAAAGAATCAATGAGAAAAATTCTAAAGCTTGATGAGATGGAAAACATTATAGAACAGAACATTTTAGACTATATATAAAACTTCCAATATTTGATTTATGATGATTTTTAAAAAGTAAAATTACTGCCCAACTGGCGTGGCTCAGTAATTGAGTGTCAACCTATGAACCAAAAGGTCATGGTTCAATTCCCGGTCAAGGCACATGCCCAGGTTGTGGGCTTGATCCCCAGCGTGGGACGTGCAAGAGGCAGCTGATCAATGATTCTCTCTCATCATTGATGTTTCTATCTCTCTCTCTCCCACTTCCCCCCTCTCTAAAATCAATAAAAATATTTATTTTAAAAAAGCAACATTACTTCAGTTATAATACTGTACTCTAAACATTTTGTACTCTAAAAATTTAAACAAGGAAAATTCATCAAATCTTATTTCCAATAAAAAGGCAAAGGAGAGAGGAAAACTCCACAAATTTCCCCAAAGATTCTAATTTTATCTTGCTCCTTAAAATGGAGTATTATATTCAAAAGATTTCAGAACACATAAAGAAACTCCAGTGTTGATTATCTGGATTGTTAAAATAAATTATGCAATTGGCAAAATCGAGAAATTAAAATGACAAACTACTTGTATCATAAGATATTCTTAAAAACAGTTTATCCCTGGCTGGGTGGCTCAGGTGGTTGGCATGTCATTCCTTACATCAAAAGGTTACGGGTTCGATCCCCAGTCAGGGCATGTATGGGAGGCAATCGATTGATGTTTCTCTACCACATTGATGTTCTGTCTCTCTCCTCCCCTTTCTCTTTATCTAAAAATCAATGAAGCCAAATCCTCAAGTGAGGATTTAAAAAAAAAAAGTTTATTAAACATCAAGTTAAGACAAATGATGATTCTCTTTCCATACACATGAATGACAATCAAAATATTAACAGCTGGCATGTCAAAAACATGGGTGATAGTGCTGCAGGAGGGTCCTCGAGGCCACCTACAAGCCGAGATTATTATAGTTGTGGGGAGGTTCAGGGAGTCATGAGGAGAGAGCCACAGTGGCTTAGGCAGCAAAATTCTCCGGCTACCTTGGCCATGTTTCAGTAACCCTCAGCACAGCCACATTCATGTACACCTGCTGCATAGCAGTGCTGGCTGTTCATATGATTCTTATAAGGGATAGAAAAAGGCATTAAGCAAATGTTAAAAGTCTTTGCAAATCTACCATTTGTTATTGGAGAAAATGTAACTATTAACGTTGGCAATAGCTAGAAAGTAACATCATAGGGAAATTTGATGGAAGGAATGAAAAATTAAAGAAAGTTTTTTTTTTAATTTTTCAAAATTAACTGTGAAAATTATATAGAATATTTTATGGCAATTTTACAACTATTTAAAAATATAAATATGAGATTAGACCTTTAAGTGATGACCAGGATGGCAGAACTGAAATATATTTTTCCCTAAATAAAGAAGACATTTAGTATAAAAAATTGTAAATTCAATCACATTTATAAATGAGAAATCCATGTAAATATTTTAATAGCAAAACATTGGCATATTTTTCATAAAAGTATCATTTTCATTTAAACTGGATTTTCATATATTAAATTTTCTGGAGATGCTTATAACTATTGCTACTTAAAAATGATTTCTTATGAACAAGCATATCATAAGGATGAAGAAATGGCAGCATAATTAAAAAATGCTTGATGCCACATTAGAGGTTGTGTATATAGAACTGCACATTTTTGAAAAATGTTTTAAATCATTTTTTATTTACTAGATCTTCTAGGTGAAATATACAAATCTAAAGGGGACAGGAATCTGTTGTTGTTGTCCTCTTGTTGAAAGGAATTAAAGTTACCTAGCAACCTCTGTGTTGTAGAAACCAAAATAAGAGTTGGTTGTCTACCACCAGTTCCTCTAATATAGAAGTGTACAAGCAAGTAGAAAAAACAATTATTGCAACGGTGTTTTGACACACATTTTTCATGACATGACAAAGTAAAAATCATCAAGAAATTCCCATGAAAAAGAAAGCCTCTATAAGCATATTAATTGTAACCACATTGAGAGTTTACAAATCAGACAGAAACATTCACACTCCAAAAAAGAAAATAACAAAAGACTTGGCCAAAGAATATATAGAGGAGGGTTGATAATAGAAGCATTTTAAAGGTCTTCAAAATATTCTAAACAAAAATATAAAAGAGCATTATAATAATAATAATAGTAATTTATAGAACCAGTGACTCTATTATTAAGCTTACTTTTATCAAGGCAAACAAGGGTATAAAAATTTGAGTTATAAAGAATTATAACAGGACAACACCAATCAGAATGCGAAATATAGTTTCTGATAGTGGTACATAAGGAATATTGATATTTCAGAAAATTTCCTTTGTGTCATATTTCAGAGTGCAAAAAATAAGCTCTGAGATAACGATAACTTTGCTCCCTAGTAAAACACAATATATTTTAATACAAAAGAGCTCAATCATTATGGAACATGTGTGCATACATCTTATACGTATGCAAATATGACAGCAGAAAAGAGCAGGCATGTGAGAATTGGTATTTTCCTCTATGCACTAATGACTGGGGTTTTGGAACATGGGCAGTGTTTTTAAGATAGTGAAATAATAAAATCACAATTTTAAAGTCATCACTGAGCAATGTGGAGTTTGGGAATAAAGGAGCCACTGGCTCTGCCTTTAGAAAACGATGTCTAGGAAGAGCCCTTTACGCCAGGTTCACTTGGGTTCACAGGCCTCGGAAATCAATGTTAAACATCTTGACCCTTCATGGACTTGGAATAGGTAAGAAGCTAAATGAAACTGGGACGTCTCACTCCTTATACTTGAGAATGTAAAAGTGTCATTTCTAAGAAAGATCAATTGTCAGCTGACCAGAAAGGAATACCTGCTCTAACCTCCAACACTGAACCAGAAAAAGCAGAGAACAGAAACAAACGATCAACCATCAATAGATGCACGTTATTTCAGCTCAGTAGCCGTGAAAAGCCAGGTACTTTGCATGCCAGAACAACCTCTTTCCTTCTGAAAAAAAAAAATGAGTAAATGAAAGAACCTAATAGTGAGATAAACTTAATCAGGTCCCGCTGGGAATGCAGCTGCTTTAGAGAACCTCACTGTAGGCAGCCTTCTCGTGCGATGCCAATCTCCCCTCCAAGTGCCTGCCAGGTCAGTGTCTCCAGGTCATCTCGAGCCACAAATGACGTCATGCTTTATCAGAGAGCATCTCAGAGGTGATGTAAATCATCAAAGTGCAATGACTAGTTAAAAATAAGTTCCTACTGAAAGCAGTCATTTATTAAATAAAGAGAATATATAGTCCCCATTTTCTGAGCAGTAATGAAGGGGGAAATCCTCACATAAAACCAAACAAGACTTTCATCTTCAACACTCTGGGAAAAGGCATGGTGTCTGTGGGTATATGAAAGGCTTACAGCCTTTGAGGTACCATGGGCACTGAATAAAGCCAACTGAATTGTGCTCGTTAAAACTGACTCTCTTCCGGGTATACCCTATCCCCTCCTCCACTTGCCTTTCTATGAATGATAGTTCATTGCAAATAAAGTTATGGACCAATTAAGGAGATTAGGTTATTTTCCTTAACCTCAGATTGGAAAACTGAGAGTAAAAAGAGAACTTGAATTGAAACATTACAGCTACCCATAAGAAAGAGAAGACATGCTTTTATAGCCTTATTTTCTTTTTATAAGTTTAAGGTTTTTCAGGTTGTTTTACTTTTTTTAATTAATAAACTTTATTTCTGAGAACAAATTTAGGTTCACTGTACAATTTAGCAAAGTATAGAGAGTAGTCATATACTTCTGTCCACACACATGCACAGCCTCCCCTACTATCAACATTCCTGATCACAGTGGTGCATTTGTTACAGCTGATGAACCAACCCTGACACATCATTATCCCCCGAAGTCTACATTAGGGGTCGCTCTAGGTGCTATACATGAGTTTTGACAGACGTAAAATGGCATGTATATTCTCAAAGAGTTTCACTGTCCTAAATATCCTGTACTCCTATTCACCCCTTCCTACCCTTAAATTCCTGGAAACCATTAACCTTTTTGCTGTCTCTGTAGTTTCACCTTTTCCAGAATGTCATGCAATTGGAATCAAGCTGTATGTGGCTTTTAAAGAATGGCTTATTTCACTTAGCAATATGCATGTAAGGTTCCTCCATGTATTTTCATGGCTTGGGAGCTTATTTTGTTTTATGCTGAATAATATTCCATTATCTGAATACCAGTTTATTTACTCATTCACCAACTGAAGGGCATCTTGATTGTTACCAAGTTTTATCAATTTTAAAGAAAGCTGCCATACACATCCATGTGCAGGTTTTTGTCTAGACATCACTTTTCAGTTCCCTTGTGTAACTACCAAGGAGCATAATGGCTAGATTGCATAGTTAGAGTAAGTGTAATTTTGTAAGAAAATGCCAAACTTTCTTCCAAAGAGGCTGTATGACTTTTCTATCCCGAAAAGCAATGAAGAGTTTGTTGCTCCAAATCCTCACTATCATTTGGTGTTCCCAGTGTTTGGATTTTGACCATTCTAATCGTTGTGTAATGGAATCTTATTGTTGTTTTAATTTGCAGTTTCCAAATGACATATGATGTTGAGCATCTTTTGATAGGCCTGGTTGTCATCTGTACATTTCCTTTGGTGGGATGTCTGTTCAAGTCTTTTGTTCATGTTTAAAATCAGGTTATTCATTTATCTTATTGTTTTAAGAGTTTGAAGAGTTCTTTGTATATTTTCAATATTACTGCATGTGGATGACCAATTGTTTCAGCACCAGTTGTTGAAATGATTGTCTTTGTTCCTAGTCTGCCTTAGTCAAACAAAGTTCAGTCAACCAAATTATGTGGGTCTGCTTCCGGGTTCTCTATTCTGTTCCATTGATTTGCCTATCTTTTTACTAATGTCATACTGTATTGACTGTTGTAGCTTTATAGTAAGACTTGAAATCAGGTTGTGCCAGCCCTCCACCTTCTTCTTTTTCAGTATTGTATTTGAATATTTGTGTTTTCTGCTTCTACACTTAAAATTCAGAATCCATTTATTGACATCACAAAATAACTTTCTGGGATTTTGACTGAAATTGTGTTGGATCTATAAATGAAGTTGTGAAGAACTAACATCTTGAGACAATACTAAGTCCACCTATCCATGAACATGGACTGTCACTCCACTTATTTAGTTCTTTTTTGATATCTTTCATTAGAGTTTTTCATTTCCCTCATATAGAGTTTATCCTTTATTTTTATTTTTTTGGATATATGCCTACGTATCTCATTTTGGGAGGTACTAATGTAAATTGTAATGTGTTTTCAATTTCAAATTCTCTTTGTTCATTGCTGGTACATAGAAAAGTAATTGATTTTTATATATTAACCTTATACCCTGCAACTTGCTATAACTGCTTATTAGTTGCTGGAGTATTTTTGTTGATTACTTTAGATTTTCTACATAGATCATGCCATCTGGGAATAAAGACAATTTTATTTCTGCCTTCCCAATCTCTTATTTCCTCTATTGCATTAGCTTGGAGTTACAGTAATATGCTGAAAAGTAATAGTGGGAGGGGTCAGCCTTGTCTTGATCCTAATCTTAGTGGAAAAACTTTTGAGTTTCTTATTAAGTGTGATGGCAACTGCAAGTTTTTTTTATAGCTGTTCCTTATCAAGCTGCGTAAGTTCCCCTCTATTCCTACTTTGCTGAGAGTTTTGATCACAGTGTTAAATTTTGTCAAATGCTTTTTCTGCATCTATTGATATAACGATTTTTTTCTTTAGCCTATTAATGTGATGAATCAATTAACTGATTTTTGAATGTTGAACCAGCTTTGAATACCTGACATAAATCATGCTTATTTTGTTGAGGATTTTTACATCTACGTTCATGAGAGATATTAATCTACAGTTCTGTTTTCTTATATGGTCTTTGTCTAGTTTTGGAATTAGGGTAATGACCTCATAGAATAAGTTAGGAAGTATTCCCTCTGCTTCTATTCTCTGAAAGGGATTGTTTCAAATTAGCACATTAAGTACATGTTTATAATAATTTTCTCACATATATGTTGACAAAGATCTGTGGTCTTTTTTTTTGTAATCTTTAGACTTTAGTTTTATCTTAAAAGATCATATTCATTTTCTTCCATAATAAATTTTAAATATATCCATCCACCCATTTGGTCAGATGCTGGGGTCCAACCCCAGCGGGTCCAGGGGTCCCCAAAGGTGTGGACGGAGTCGGCGAAGAAGGAATGACACAGAGACAGCGTTCAGTTGATCAGCAGCCTAGCCAGGATCTCTAGCCAGGATCTCCAGCCAAGTTCTGGTCTGGATCTCCAGCGAAGTTCTGGTGTTTATTGTCTTGTTACATCCGTATTTATACCAGTTGATTTTAATCCTTTCAATTTCTATTGCAAAGGTTAGGGCGTTTCTTATATCCATTCCAGGGAGTAAAGATTATGTAGCTTAAGCGTGATTGTTTGTAGTTAAAGTGATTAACTACCTGCCTGGTACTTAGTTGAGGGGTTTTATTCCCTCCCTAACTTCAGGGGAAAATCCCTACCTGGCGAAACAACCTTTCTCAGAGAGGTGACCTTGGTTAAAACACATAGTGCCAAGAAGGTGAGCAAACATATTAAGAACAGTATGCCATATATGCCAGGTCCCTTGAAACAGCAAGGATGGACTGGCTCCCGGCAGTCAGATTTATTTATTCTTTAGCAATTGAAGCATTAAACGATGACAGGTTTTATTTTTATTTGTTTAAAGTATTACATATGTCTCCTTTTTCCCTGATTGACACCCCCCCCAGGCAACTCCCACCCCCAAGGACAAGCCCCCACCGCCCCAGTGTCTATGTCCATTGGTTATGCTAATAAGCATGCATAACAAGTCCTTTGGTTGATCTCTAACCCCCTCATCCCTGCCTTCTCTATAAGGTTGGATGGTCTGTTCAGTGCTACCTTGTCTCTGAATCTTTTGTTCATCAGTTTATTTTGATCATTATATTTCACAAATGAGTGAGATCATGTGATATTTATCTTTCTCTGACTGGCTTATTTCACTTAGCATAATGCTCTCCAGCTCCATCCATGCCGTTGCAAATGGTAAGAGTTCCTTCTTTTTAACAGCAGCATAGTATTCCATTGTGTAGATGTACCACAGTTTTCTAATCCATTCATCTGCTGATGGGCACTTAGGCTATTTCCAAATCTTAGCTATGGTAAATGGTGCTGCTATGAACATATGGGTGCAAATATCCTTTCTGATTGGTGTTTCTGGTTTCTTGGGATATATTCTTAGAAGTGGGATTACTGGGTCAAATGGGAGTTCCATTTTTACCTTTTTGAGGCAACTTCATACTGTTTTCCACAGTGTCTGCACCAGTCTGCATTCCTACCAGCAGTGCATGAAGGTTCATTTTTCTCCACAGCCTCGCCAGCACTTGTCATTTATTGATAATAATAACAGTTTTTAATCTCAATCTTTATTAACATAATATTCATTATACTTGAAATTGTTTAGCTTTCTCTTGAGGAAAAAAAAATCCAACCCAAACATAAACCTTTATACTATCCCCTAACAGTTCTGCAGCACAATTTTAATAAAAATGTTTTACTGATAAACAATTTATATGATATAGGCAGAGAAATATCAAGAATAATTATAAACTGGACAGTCTTGTAAGTCAAAAACTATGACAAAGATCTAAGGCAAGCATGTCAAACTCAAAGGCTAACCTGGGCCAAATAAACAAGGCTTAAGCTTATGTGGACCACAAAAACACAAAAGCTTCAATTTTCATAGAAATGTACATTTATTTCGATAGAGACATGCTGAATATAAAGGGCTGAAATAAATGAGTAATCGTTAACATAAAATATAGAACGTTTTAATAAAAATTAATATTTTTTCTTGAACATTAACTTACCAGACACTGAATAATCATACAAATTAATAAGCATAACGCAAATAAACCTATTTTTCTTGTTCTCCAGTAGCAAAATATTTCCTGTTGCGCACACCATACAAGTCAGTCCAAGACTAATGACATGGCAATCGGCGGCTAAAATAGTCTCTGCTAGTATTAGTGTAGAGAAATGGTGCGCCTGTGTTAAAGGCGGGTAAGGGAAATGAAGGCAACAGGATTATAGTAATCAGTCATTAGTGAGTGTTGTATTCGTTATTAATAATTATGTATAACAGGATATTGTAAAAATTAAGTTACGAAATTTTTATTAAAACGTTTCTTACATACCATTATATGGCTGGACGCAAAAATATTCATTGTGAGCCATAAGTTTGACATGCTTTATCTAAGGCCTTTTCAAGTCACTGCTACCTACTATTATGAAATTATATACACTACCTTTATAGGCATGAGTAATATGTTTATATTTCTATGTATGCATCTACCCTCAGTCAATATTTTGTTAAATGAAGTCCTGAAGAATCCTCAAGATTATTTCCAACCAGTATTAATCTCTGTTCAATTATAAACCTATTTTTACCTATCAGTGTGTTAAGAGGAGTTCTCCTAAGGTTATTAGTCTGAGTTCAAAGACATTTTAATTTACCATGTAATTAATATCTGAATAAATGCACTTTTGCATTAACTGAGTAGTACAGAAAATGCATCAGGAAATTTCTTTGAATTTCCTAGTCTCATCAACTGCATTCTTTTAGCAAATATGTCATTTTTAAAACTAGCCTTTATTTCCTTTACTTACCAAAATGACTCATTGTTATTTCAAGTTTTTCAACAGACTGAATTTTTCTTAAAAGATTAATACATGAATTTATCACTTTAGCAAATTGTACACAGTAAATAGCAATTTTATGCACATTTTCCTTTATGGATTAAAAACAGGTAAACTTTTTAGCCTTTATATTGGGATGCAAGAGTGAACTTCCTCTTAAGAGGATCTAAGAAGCAGGGCTCTTTTTCACATCATCTGTTCTCTGAAGAGGAACTTAAAATGTTTGGTTTAAGAAACAAGTATTGGTGAGGATATAAAGAAAAGGAACACTTATGCACTGTTGGTAGAATATAAATTGGTGCAGCCACTATGGAAAACTCTATGGAGGTTCCTCAAAAAATTAAAAATAGAACTACCATATGACCCAGGTATTTCACTTCTGGGTATTTATCCAAAGAAAAACAAAACATTAATTTTGAAAAGATGTATGCATCCCTATGTTCACTGCAGCATCATTTACAATAGCCAAGAAATGGAAGCAACCTAAGTGTCCATCAATATATGAGTTAGGATGGATAAAGAAGATGTGGTGCATATGTACAATGGAGTATTACTCATCCATTAAAAAAAAAAAAGAAATCTTGCCATTTGCCACACCATACATGGACCTAGAGGGTATCATGCTAAGTGAAATAAATCAGACAGAGAAAGACAAACACCATATGATTTTACCTTATTTATGAAATCTAAAAACACAATAAATGAACAAACAACCCAGAAACAGACTCATAGATACAGCAAACTGATGATTGCCCGATGAGAGGGGGATTTGGGAGGCGGTGAAAAAGGGGCAGGGATTAAAAAGTACAGACTGGCAATTGTAAAACAGTCATGAGGATATAGAGTAGAGCATAGGGAACATAGTCAATATTATTGTAATAACTATGTAGACTTATTGAGGGTCACTTTGAACATTATATAAATTTCTAATTACTATGTTGTACAGCTGAAACTAACATATTGTATGTCAATTGTTAATAAATTTAAAAAAAAATTTAAAGTTTGATTTATGGAAATAAGACCAAAGTAACTTTGCTCTTTGTGCTGTCATGAAAGCAATATTATTGCATAACAAGATAACAGTAGCATAGACAACTTAGAAAGAGAATTAATTATCCCTATCCGTTTCATTACCCAAAATATATCATTTAATACAACACTTCTAATGATACTTTTTTCCCTCACCAAAAGATTCTCTTTTTAAGTTGGGTCAAGAATTAATAAGTTTCACCTTTAAGGACACTAATATTCCCACATTATGAGAAATACTGCAGAAAGTATCAAGATAATCTATAAGAAAGCCTGAATTAAACCTTCATAGTTCTGAAATGTTTATAAAGGCATTTGAATGTAATACTATTTTCCCCCCTTGGAAGGAAATAGAAAGGTCACTTACAAAATGCAATAAAACAGATATTTATTTAACATTTGTAATATGCTGCAAGTAGTCATGTATAATATATACCTAACTATGCTGGATTTGAAGTTCAGAGAAATTTCAGAAATGTTATTTTGCCTAAGTCCTTCATTTACTAGATGAGGAAGTATGCAGTAAGCATCCTGCCTAGCATCACATCAAAAGTCAAAGATTTCATTTAAAGTCAACAATTCCTTTTTGCAATATCTAGTATGTACTAACCCTGTTTGGCCTGTCTGAGAGGTGCATGCTATGGACATGTGAAGGAGATGATAAGCCTTGGAAGAAGATTAGAAAACATATTAAAACAGGTACAGGTACAGACAGCATATGAGAATAATGCCACCTGGAGGAAAGAGCGGAGTCTATTGCTATAGATCTATTCTGAGGTCCAAGTGCTGCCTTAACTTTTTCAAGATCCCAGGTGCCACATTGTAGTTTCCAATGTAAATGGGCAGACATAACTACCACTGGCAACAAGGACCAGCATTCTTTATCAAGGAGCAGTTGTAGCCCTGGGCAGTGTTCCCAGTGGGTAGAGCATCAGCCCAAGAACAGCAGGGTATTGGGTTCGATTCTGGTCAAGGGCATGTACCTTAGTTGCAGACGCAATCCCCAGCCCTGTTCAGGGTGCATGTGGGAGGCAACCAATCAATGTTTCTCTCTGTGTGTGTTTCTTCCTCTCTTTCTCCGTTGCATACTCTAAAAAAATTATCAGTGGAGCCCAACTGGCATGGCTCAGTGATTGAGCATTGATCTATGAACCAGGAGATCACGGTTCTATTCTGATCAGGGCACATGCCAGCTCAAGTATCATGCAGGAGGCAGCCAATCAATGATTCTCACTCATTGTTGTTGTTTCTGTCTCTCTCTCTCCCTCTCCCTTCCTCTCTGAAATCAATAAAAATACTTTTTTAAAAAGCAATGGAAAAATATACTCGGGTAAGGATTAACAAGAAAAAGAAAGAAAGAAAGAAAGAAAGAAAGAGAGAGAGAGAGAGAGAGAGAGAGAGAGAGAGAGAGAGAGAGAGAGAGAGAGAGAAGGAAAGAAAAAAGAAAAGAAAAGAAAAGAAAAGAAAAGAAAAGAAAAGAAAGGAGGGAGGGAAGGAGGGAGGGAAGGAGGGAAAAGAAATGAAGGAGGAATACCATTTTTCCTAACTTACATGGTAGGAACTCAGAAAGTTATGGTCTGATATTGGTAATTTTGAAAATTACATGTATTACTCTGGAGAGAATAAAGACATACTTCGGATTGTATTATTTAAAATTGTTTGGTTTTGTTGTTACCATGTACTTATAATTTTTGAAAAGTCAATGTAGAAAATAACCAATCAGTCACACACATACCCGTCTGTATTCCTTATTTCCCAGAAATGATAGTTCAGACTTAGAATGGTATTTAAGAATATTTCCAACCTACACATGATGACCAATGTATCAGTATGTATGTATGTATGTACTAGTATGTATAAATGCATGTATATATGCATTTGGGTTGAGGGTCTGCTATGCACTTGGTTACATACTAATTATTGTGAGGGATTAAACAAACACACAAGATGTGATCTTGGCTCTCAACAAAACTCAGTCTTGATGAAAGAAGACAGTGGCTGACATGTAAATAGCTGATATATTTTAACCTGTTAACTAATTTGAAGACACTCCAAAACATTCTTCATTTTTCACATGGGTCCCAAATCCCATGACACCACCACGTAAGAAATTTTCATTCCCAGAGGAAGCTCCTGGGAGGAAAACAACAAGACTATCTCCGCCTTCAAGCAAGATTTCTATAAACAAGTGTGTATCTTGTCATTTAGTTTAACTAATGAAGACAGTAAAAGATGACTGAACAGATGAAACTATGGGACTCATAATTTCTATCCTGATTGAAACAGTACAAGGGATGGAAATAATCTTTCATCTCTTTTTCAGAGGCATTCTTCAGAGACTAGGCTGTTAGACTTCTGTAATCTCTGTCCAGCCCCAATGCTGAGAAAACTGTCAACTAAAGTACCGAGGGCCATTTAGGTATGTGAGGAGTCACATCTTTGAGCCAAGCACCCAGGGAAATTCCTCACTGGACCAGTGTGTGAGCCCTACAACTTCCATCACATTTGATTTTTGAAAAATCATAGTAGTGATTCTTTCCTATGAGCCTATAACATGATAAACTCCACAAGGATCAGGATGATGGCTCTCCTCTTTCCTAATACATTGATGCTCAACATATGCTGGAGGAATGAACAAATATTTATCCAATCACTGCACCTTTAACAACCAATACACTGGATATTGGACTTATGCTAACTCATGTGACTGTCTCAGCAACACATGAGATAAGTTTTTTTAAAAATATATGTATATTTTATTGATTTCAGAGAGGAAGGGAGAGGGAAAGAGATATAGAAACATCAATGATGCGAGAGAATCATTGCTGCCTCCTGCACATCCCCTACTGGGGATCGAACTCCCAACCCCAGGCATGTGCCCTTGATTGGAATCAAACCCAGGACCCTTCAGTCCACAGGCTGATGCTCTATCCACTGAGCCAAACCAGCTCTGGCACACGAGATAAGTTTTATTAGCTGTTCCAATTTTAAAGATGAAGAAGCAGATTCAGAGAGGTGAAAGCTACTATGTTGAGTAAGAACATACACAACTTATACAAAGGATTCAAAACTAGATCTCCCTAGAAGTAGATTTTTCTCCTTTAGAAATGAGGAGGCAATATGGATTCCTTTGGGGGGGAGGAGGATATGGCAAAAAGCAGAAATAACCTAAAAGAGGATGGGAAAGGAAGGTCATACAGGTAAGAACACAGAGGAGGAAGAAACTAGTCACAACAAAATGAAGCAAAAAAAAAAAATGGGTGAAGGAAGCAGAAATGAAAGGGGGCAAGGCAAATGAACACAGTAAAATATTTTATAGGATTTAGTAAAAAAAATTGCAAATAGAGGGCAAAGATAATTCAAAATGAATAGGGAAGTTATTTAACCCTATGTCCTAATTTCTTGTCAGCAATATGGGGATAATAATGCTACCAACAAAAATAGAGATGATGTGAAAATTAAATAAGATAATTTCTGGAAAGTGCCTACCATGGTGCTTAACACAATGTAAAAACGTATTCAATATTGGCCATTATTAGTGTGATAAATATCCTAGTATGCAATTTGAAGCAATTGTCTTTCCCTTCCCAAACCTCCACTTTTGCATTTGTAAATGCAACAGATAAGTTAGAATCTCTAAAGTCCTTTCCATCTGATAACATGATTTTATGTTTGAAAATGTACTACATTTTTGCAATTCTGATGAATGATTTACTGAAATGTTGAAGTAAAGGTAGTGGGAATCCAGATAGCAATATCTTATAAGTAGTTGGAAACAGCTCTACTTTACACAGCAAAATGTTCAAAAATACATTCAAACACAAGTATATAGGCACACAGAATTAAACACACAGTTGTTGTGTTTTGTTTTTAAAAGCTGTAAAAATTCAAAGGAAGGTGAATGAAAAGTTTCTGATAATTTGTTACAAAGAGGAAAGAGAACTGGAACATGAATTCACTGAAAACTCTTTACAGTCTCCTTATTTTTTGCATGTTTTCCCGTTACTGTCTTAGGAACTTTTCCCCATTAAACACAGTTGCTAATATTTAGTCAAATGAATAACACCACTTTATTATTACATAGTTTCCTTTCACCTCTTCTCTCCCTTTATCATGATTCTACCAGATAATAAGGGGTTCCCCCTATACTGTTGCAGATATAGATCTTAAACAGATTGTAATGTTACGCAAAGTAGTTCTATACCAATATTAAGTAATTTTGGAAATCATTTCTATATGTAATAGGAATGCCACACTTTCGAAAACAAAACAACTAATGGGTGAGAAATAATTTCAAAACAAGAGAAAATGGCAGCTTTAACTCCCAATTGTGTTTCCATGCAGGTATGTGGTAACTTTATGAGAGACGGTTAAGCTGCCATAACTTCTAAAAGAGTCTGAGTCAGCTTGGTTATGAAAGAGGGTGAGACTCTTAAGAGCTTCATCACCTCCAGCCCTTGGATACTAAAGCACTTACTCACTCATCCCAGTTCGATGCTACTATTTTAAGTTCAAATTAGAAAGCTTCTTTCGGGTGGTAATGATAGCTTAAAATAAACAATGTGGGATGTTGGGGGAAAGCCTCCTTTAAGCACGTCCCATGCTTCTCCCTTCCATCCCCAGTCAAGTTTCACCACAATCAGTGCTGCCTTATTCTGTATCAGTGTTCATGATCCAGGCCATTGAACAGTTTATGAGCTGCAGACCACTCCTTCCCCACCTCCCTCCTTTGTTACATCACTGCTGTTCAGAATTCTGGAACAGTGTGTATGAACATCAGAGCCATGTGCGTGACCACATCGGAAGGCGTCAGGATGACCTGGAACTCCTATGCAGGAGGCAGCACCCTGGCGCCAATCTTAACATCACCAAGACAGCTGTTTATTTTCATGTCTGAGCTCCTATTCAATTCCTCAGCTATCTTCTAAAAGAACTGTATAAAAGCAGTCAATACAAAGAACCCTGAGGATTTTGTACAACTTCATGATATTTGAAAAAATGCATGACATCAGTATCTTTTCATTTTATAGTCACTGACAGAGACTTGACTACAGCTTATTTAATTAGCTATTTCTACTAAGAACTCATGTATCAAAAAAGTCCAGAATACAAACACATACAATTAGCAGTAATTGAAAAAGGATAAACAGCCTAAAGCAGTGGTTCTCAACCTTCTGGCCCTTTAAATACAGTTCCTCATGTTGTGACCCAACCATAAAATTATTTTCGTTGCTACTTCATAACTGCAATGTTGCTACTGTTATGAATCGTAATGTAAATATCTGATATGCAGGATGGTCTTAGGCGACCTCTGTGAAAGGGTTGTTTGACCGCCAAAGAGGTCGCGACCCACAGGTTGAGAACCACTGGCCTAAAACATCCATGTTGCATCTTGTATGTATATTTCGCATTCATTCTACACTCGATATTTTATAATACAGAAACAATTCCCACTAAGTCTCATCTTTATAAGGATAGTCCATCCATTGAATAAATCAATTTTTATTGCATGTTTGCCACTTCAAGTGAAACTATAGTCAAATGAAAGTGATATTTAAAACCATTTCTTAGAAATGTGTTAACTTAATCGTCTTTGTCAAATTCTGACTACTTTTGGCTTATAACCACATTTAACTTATTACCCAACAAAGGTATAAGAAGAAGAAAAAATATTAATGTTCCAATATAGGATAGATGATTTTTGTGAAAGCAAGAGGGTTCAAGACATAGCCTTGCTTAGGGTAGAAAAGTTTACTCATAAGAAATCTCACACAGACTTTGACTATTTGGGCCTCGGGTGATTAAGATAAATGTCATCTTCCAAGCAAAATAATGAAAAGCAAGCAAATAAAACAAGCCAATGAAAAGAATCTTTTTAAGTCTATAATCTATTTCCAACATATCTTAATTCAATGTATCAGAAGTATACAGTATCTTATAACTGATAAACACTAAATAAGTCATATTTTTTTCAAATCTATAAGGAATCTTTGCTCAGCAACAGAAATAAAAAATGTCCGTCCTCAGATTTCATTAATGGTTAAATGGTTCTTTTGGTAATTTCTTTCAAATGAGAACACACTCTGATGTTAAATAGTTAAATTTATTTAAAGAAATGTAATATTTAAAGTTGATTTCTAAGCCTCACATGTGAATTATAGATTTGGACAAATAATCTCTAAATTATTACAGATCTAAATTTCTCTTATACCAAACACTACTTAAAAAACAAAATAAATGTGTTGCTTGGTTTATCTCTTAGAAAAAAAGAACTTTCATTTTTAAAAGTTGAATTCACTTCCTTTATAGTATCACTTTTCAAAGATTCGGATCTTTCCTCTTTTGAGAAAGGCAGTATAATTTTAAAAATGTATATATTCTGACAGGGTCATGAACCAAAGGTGTCTAGGTCGGGAATCGCCCATCCAATAACCAGTTTTTCTACCAAAGCCCCTTAATATAGAGTTGATTTTTTTTTTTTTTTGAACTCCTACAGCCAGCTATGCCAAACTTGGCTCTGACAGGGTCATGAAAGAAGAGTTCAACTAAGCCAACTCTTTCCTCAACTACAGTTTATTTTTCAATGATTTAATTTGAATTCTTTGTTAGGCAAGAAGAGTTCTATTTGTGGATAATCAATTATGACACCCATCTAATATGCCATATAAATAGAACTCAAAATTTTCTCATATTTTAAATATTCCAACCAGTCACCTTATAATGTACAATGAAAAGTACCAGGAAACATATACCAGGTACACAAGATTAGACATTTAAATTCTTGGTGTTTTTTAACTCAAGACTTTCTTTTTATTGATAGACATAAATGAAAAACTCCTAAAATAAATCTAAGGAAAGGAAAAACAATTCCCTACGTATGGATACCTAAAAAATAAATAAATGAATGAATAATAAATCAATCAATCTTTTTTAAACTCCAAGTCTTGATGTGAAATTAAAAATGGAGGGGATTTGGAGGAGATGTGGTGATGAGGAATTGAAAAAGGGGAAGGGAGGGGGGAAGGTGGGCGGAGGGCGATCAAATGATCCTTTCCTCTCGTGTTCTGTGGTCAGAGTGTCTAGCTCAGCAAGTCAGATTATGAATTTTCTTGCATCTGAAGATGCTTATAAACATGAAAGTACACTTTTTAGAGAAGGCTTTGTGAGACTGGGCAGCAGGCAAGTTCACACAGTCACAGTGGCACCGTAATTGCAACCAGAACTAAGGTACAATCTGCCCACATTTTCCAAAATCACAAAAAAAAGTTTGGCATAGCTGGCTGCAGGAGTTAAAAAAAAAAAAAAAAAAAAAAGATCAGCCTTTGAGGCTTTGGTAGAAAAACTGGTTATTGGATGGGTGAATCCTGACCGAGACACCTTGATCTTTGGTTCATGACTCTGTCAGAGCCAGACAAGGGCTCCCGGACTATGAATCAAACTGTTTGACTCCTCTGCCCACAGAGACACAAAGCCCTGTACTCTCTCAGCTGTTACATAAGAGCCTCTGGAATTCTAGGATGGTGTTTGTAAATAGCGCTGCCATGCTCTGCGCACCCACGTGTCAATGCTGATGTGACCGCATGTAATCAGAAGGCGAGAAAAAAAATCAACCAGCTCCAAAGAGAAACCTCTCATTTCTCACTCTAATTTTATGAACTACCAGACCCTTTATTTGCAGAAATGATTTCTTGTTCTGTTATGAAATATACAGTAAAACAAACAAAAAGCTAATAATCATCCAAACCAATTAGGGAGTGTCTAAAAGTAATCCTTCTCATGCAAAAATCATGAAAGTTTATAAAATTGCTGAATTTTATAGCCAGTGGCAAATATAAAAATTCTATAACTTCAAAGTAAGAGACTTCAAACAAAAATGGAAGAAGTGCTGAAAGAACAAACAGATTTAAAAGGTAAATTAATAGGAACAAGACTGTCTATTAGGGTGTGATATCATTGCATTATTTCAGGTTCTGGTGCTTTACTGTGGAAGTAGCACAACTAATAATTAAGGCAATTTTAATGGGCGCCCTCGTTTCTTCATGCAGACAGGAGAAAAAACACGAGGAAAATAACTCACAGATAGGTCATGTTGTACGCTCTGCTCACTGTCATTATTTAAGCCCATTTTCTTCTATATTGCAAGACAAAAAACAAATATATACCAATTTGAGGAAACTATAATAAAAAAAAACCATCTTGAGAGTTGAGTGAATAGTCCCCATTAAAGTACTATATAAAGTATAGTATAATCTGGACATAGAAACTAAATTTAATATTCTATCAAGAAATTAAGTGACTTGGTAAGGCAGGTTATAGCAACAGCTAATTAGACATGACAACAGTAATTAAAATTATCATTACTTTGCTGCATCCATGAAACTATGACATTCTCTAAGTAATAAAAGTAGCAAATAAAAATATCAATACTATGTATGGCATACCTGATTGGGAGATCTCTTCTGTCTGTGCCTGATTACAGACGGTTCTGCTTTCTAATGAGAGCAGTCCACCGGCAAAAATTCACAGCCATGTGGTTTTCTTTTGAATATATTGTGTTATAGAATCGTAAGAAGCCAGAACAAGTGGAATCGGGAAACTAAGACAAGACAGCTAAACAGCAGTTTGCAACCACCTAGTAAATCCTAGAGTAAATGGTTTGCACCCTTGTTGGTTTGGCTCAGTGGACAGAGCGTCGGCCTGCAGACTGAAGGGTACAGGGTTCGATTCTGGTCGGGGGCACATGCCTGGGTTGAGGGCTTAATCCCTGATCGGGTGGGAGGCAGTCAATCAATGATTCTCTCTCATCATTGGTGTTTCTATCTCTCCCCCTTCCTCTCTGAAATATATATATATTTCTGCTTCCCAACCAGAGGGTAAATAGCTTAAATCTCAGTACTCAGAGAGACAGATAACAGAAATACAATTAAGTGCCATTTGACAACCATACCCAAACACAGACAAATAAAAAGACTAAATATCATCATGGTACATCAGCATAAAGCTGATGAATATTCTATTAATCCGCCCCTAAGACCTCCCCTAAACACCCAAAATGAAGGTCCAAATAGACACTTCCTCCAGGGACATGCCTGTACCATTCCCTTCCTCCTCATCTTCCCCCACAGGCACGTGTCCCCTAACCTCTAAGGCACCCCATGACACTTGCAACCAGGGAGCAATGGACAGCAGCAGCTCATCTCGGGCTCACCCTCTGAACTTACCTCCAAGGCCCCCTATTCTCTGACTTCCCTGTGCGCCAAAGCAGCCCAGCCTAAGTGTATTTTTTGCTGTGGTCAATAAATTCTTGCTTTTTTACACTTTGTCTCTTGATCGAAATCTTTTCTTTAAGAAGACAAGAACCGAGGTCTCCTCCTCTCACCGGTAACAATTGTATCTTCTGTAGTAATTATTTTTTTTTATGTAGTAATTATTTATAAAGAATAAAGCCAGAAATATACACAACAAATCAAAATATTCCATTTTCTACATATCTAATTTGTTTTAAAAATTATAATTTTAGAAGTGCATTTAAAAAGCAAGATGAAGTACCACACTCAAAGCCAGTGAACTCCTTGTTGAATATTGTGGAGATACTTGTATAAAAACTTATTGTCAGCCCAGCTATGTGTGGCTCCGTGGCTGAGCGACGACCCAAGGACCAAAGATCACCAGTTCAATTCTCTCTCATCATTGATGTTTCTATTTCTCTCTCCTCCTTCTTTCCTCTCTGAAATAAATAAAAATATGTTTGTTTGTTGTTTTTTTTAAAAAAAAACACCTATTGCCAGCTGAGGTTGTTCACAAAATGTTAAAAGAAACAAGAATGGGTAAATACAAGTAAGCTGTTCGTTTCTCCCATAAGGAGAACCAGACCTATATTCTACCTACTGCTTTCCATAATAATCAGTATGTCAACTTCTTGATGGGTTAGAGGTTCTAACATGAGTGTCTATGCCTGTCACGAATATATAACAAACCTACAAGTAAGTGTCATAATCATACTCTTAAAAAAGTCAAATTCTGGGTCATTTCCACAGCCCTTCCTTGAAAAAGTAATGATCACAGCAATTGTACGAAGCCAAGACATTTCCTTGAGTAGAATAACAAGCATGCATTATTAAAGTGAGATGCTTCCATATCATTGAATCTCCCCCACCTCAGTTATCACTCATGGCCCCAAGCTAGGGGACCCAATTGGTAGCAATCCAACATTCTCATCAGAAAAAGGGAGATAAGCATTGCTCAACAAGAAGAATGTCTGGTATCTAGAATTACATAAAGTTAGAAATTCAAAAAATCAACCCCGAGTAATTCCCCCTGTGTCCTAATTTCATAGGCACTAGTCCTAAAAATCTGCACTCATTTTAGCATTAATAAATCTGTAATAATAATAATAATAATAAATAATTTGCAAAAAAAAGTCTGAAAAATTGTTGGTGTTTGTAAAGACTATGGCCACATGTAGCAAACCATGGAGAGCATCAACATTCTGACCCTAACTTTTTTTTAAAATATATTTTTATTGATTTCAGAGCAGAAGGAAGAGGGAGAGAAGCAACAATGAGATATAGAAACATCAGCATAACCAATAGACACAGACACTGGGGCAGTGGGGGCTTGTCTAGGGTGGGGATTGGCTAAGGGGAGGGGGTCAACTGGGGAAAAAGGAGACATGCAAAACTTTAGACAGTAAGAAAAAAAGAAAGAAACATCAATGAGAGATTCATTGAATGGCTGCCTCCTGCACGCCCCCTACTGGGGGTCGAGTAGGCAATCTAGGCAAGTGCCCTGACCAGAAATCAAACCTTAACCTCCTGGTTCATATCACTGAGCCAGGACGGCTGGCCTGACCCAACTTTTTCTTACTTTGTCTTGACATCACAAAGACTGCTACAGAGCAATTTCTTTCTCAACCCTATTTTACATCTATAATGTACTACAGTATCACTACACAGAAACAAAATTCTTTGCTTAAACCAAATAAAATATTTTGTCATTTTAATTTAAAAAGTGGATCGATGATAGTAAGTGGAGATATAAACAGCTAAGATCAAAATTTAGAAGTCAGCTCTATGTATCTTCCAGTGCCCTTCTGTTTTCGCATAGACAAGAAATGGCATACTCAGCCCCAGGCGCCTTATGTGCCAGGCCAGCTCAGCCTGGTTGGGGGTGGTGAAAGGCTTAGAAAAGTTAGACATGAGAATGAAAGCTGGGTCTCGGCGGGACGCTGCCCCTCTGATGGACAGCGACCACAAGCTGTGTCTTTCTTTTACAGCACATGCCAGGAGGCAAGGTAGGGGCGTGATCACATTGTTTACAGCCTTCTCGTGAGTCTCAACCCTACTCAACTACATGCACCTAACCTCTATCACAAGGCATGTGGGGCTACGTGTTTGGACCATAGGTTCAAGCTTACAACCACAGCCGTTGGCTATCATTGTGCTGGGAGGGCCCTGCCCTCCAGCTGGGACTTGCACGTGGCAATGAGAGGACCCTGTCCTTTCATTAGTCCGAGGCTTAAACCTGGCCAAAACACTGTAACCGCGCCCCACAATCGCCCTAACTGGTTTGGCTCAGTGGATAGAGCATCGGCCTGTGGACTGAGAGGTCCCAGGTTCGGTTCTGGTCAAGGGCATGTACCTTGGTTGCGGGCACATCCCCAGTGGGGGTGTGCAGGAGGCGGCTGATCGATGTTTCTGACTCTCTATCCCTCTCTCTTCCTCTCTGTAAAAAAAATCAATAAAATATATTTTTTAAAAAACAAACCAAAAAAATCAACTAGGATTTGTCCTTATTTCTAGATTACACTACACACTTGGCAGCAGTATAAAGAATGGCAATTTTGCCCTAGCTGGTTTGGCTCAGTGGATAGAGTGTTGGCCTATGGACTGAAGGGTCCCAGGTTTGATTCCTGGTCAGGGCACATGCCCAAGTTGTGGGCTCAATCCCCAGTGTGGGGCATATAGGAGGCAGCTGATCAATGATTCTCTATCATCATTGATGTTTCTCTAACTCTCACTCTCTCTCACTTCCTCTCAGAAATCAATATATATATATAAAATTTTTTTTTTAAAGAATGGCAACTTTTATAGACATTCCTTTCAACATTTGGATTATATCCCCTGAGTTAATTGGAAAATTCCTAAGTAATTGAATATATTTGAGAAAGGTTCTTGCAATTATATATTAAGCCCTGTTCCCCTAGTCACCTAACCTATCACCTGTCAAATGAATCATCTCAGAGAAATCCTAAAGGCTCCTGTTTGCCACTAAACACAATGGTAAACTATTGTGTAATTAGGTATCCTTCTCATTCATCAGAGAAAGGCAACTACTTAGAGCTGACCAGCATCCTATTTCTAGAATAATATGCTTAGCCTCATAGAGTTACATTCAAACTACCTACATTTCTTTGCAGGAGACATGAGATACTTTCTGAAAGCCACATATCTTGTCAATGGTATGCATATATATAACTTTATTGATATCATTAAAATAAAGTTCACTTTTAAAATGGATAATACAGTTTTTAGAGTTGTGCAATCAATACTATCTAGTTATAGAACATTTCATCACCCCTAAAAGAAAACCCTTATTAATTAGCAGTCAGTCCTCCTTTCCCCTATTCCAAGCCCCTAGCAATGACTAGTCTACCTTTGCTCTCTTTAAATTTGCCTATTTTGGATATTTCATATCAGTGGAATCATACTATATGTGGCCTTTTCTTACTTCTTTCAAGGTTCACCTATGTTATGGCATATATCAGTAGTTCATTCCTTTTTATTGCTCGATAATATCCCATTGTGTGAATATACCAGAGTTTAAGTATTTATGAGTTGATGGGCAATAATTTTTGATAATTATTAATATTGCTGTTATGAATATTCAAATAGAAGTTTTTGCATAGACAACTGTATGCATTTTAAGTCTTCTTTTATGACTTCCCCTATGTAGCCTACATTATAGCTATACTTTTATTACTAATAATAATGAGGTAGTATTGCACAGTGAATAAAAAACTGAGTTCTAGAGACAGGCTGCCTAAAATAAAATCTTAGCTAAGCCATCTACTGGCTGTAAGAACTTGGGCAAGTTATTTAACCTAATTGTGCTTCAGTTTTCTCACCTGGGACGGGGATAATACTAACACCTATCTCTAGATTTGTGATGAGACTCAAATAATATAACTTATAATATCATAAATCATTAACACAACTTAAAATATTTTGAACACAAAGACATTTTATGCAAAAAAACACACAAAAAAACAAACCATTTCAGCAAACAAACATTCTGAGCACATTTTGATAAGGCATGTAGCACAATCACATAACTGATGGAACAGACCTGTGTTAAACTTTTCCTGTTTCAGGAAAAAAAGTTTAAAAACATCTGACCATGTGGTAAAATTGTATAGAAATAATATACACATACACACATGTACAAGTTAAAGCTGGGGAAATCTGAATAAGATTGGGAGACTATATCAATGTCAGTATCCTGGTAGTGATATTATAGTACAGTTTTGCAAAATGTTATCACCGGGAGAAATTAAAGTGGAAAGCACATGCCCAATTAGTATTATTTCATACAATTCCATATGAATCTATAAATATTTCAATAAAAAATATAAGTAAGAATATGTAATCCCAATATTAATTTACTAAAAGTCATTAAACTCTATGCAGAGAGTGGATGAATTTTATGAGGCAATCGCCATAACCTTTAGAAGTTATAGTTAGGGAAAAAGCACCATCATTACTACCATTATCACCATTACACATTTTCTAATTAAATAATATTATTTTTTGCTGGTTCTATGTCATTCATTAAATTTCCCCCCCAGTATTTATTGAGATGCAATAGATATATAACATTGTGTAAGTTTAAGGTGTACACTATAATGAATTGATATATATATTAGAGGCCGGATCCATGAAATTCATGCAAGGGGCTCAGCCCTCGCAGCCCAGCTGCCGAGCACCCCCTTGGCCCTGTGGCCCACTGGTCATTCCAGAAGGTCGTTCCAGAAGGTCATTCCACCAACTGGTCTAATTAGCATATTAGCTCTTTATTTATATAGGACATATATATGAAAATGATTACCACAATAAAGTTAGTTAATATACAGTGGGGCCTTGACTTATGAGTTTAATTCGTTCCAAGACTGAGCTTGTTAAGGAGCTCGTTAACTCAAATTACTCTGTCAACTCAATGCAAAAAATCGGCAGAGAGACAGCTGGTATCTCAAAAAACTCGTTAGTCGGGACACTCGTAAGTCAAGGCCCCACTGTATTCATCACCTCACAGTTACAATTTGTGTGCATGTGTATGGTGAGAACTTTTTAAGATCTACTCTCTTGGCAAGTTTCAAATATACAATACTGTATTGTTAACTATAGTGACCATTCTATACATTACATCCCAGAACCTATTCATCTTACAAATGGAAGTTTGTACTCTTTGACCACCTTTATACCACTCCCCACTCCCCTCCCATTCATTAAATCTTGACTGAGTAGGATACCACTAGGTTCTATTAGCAAATAAATAAAAAGACACAGAAGTCAGATCTAATACTCTATCTCAATAGATACAAATCTAATTTAAAAGCAACACTTATAGTATTTTTAGTGAAGCAGCCAGTTCACTGTATTTCCTAACCTGTCCTTCAAAAACACTTCATCCCAATTTATTCATCTCTTAATTGAATTTTCAGATTATTTTGAGCTTAATTTCAAGTCAGTTTGATAACAACCCTTAGTAAGTATAAAATACTGAGTTCTAAATTCTTAGGACTGCAGATAAGTTGATATCACTGAATTTATTTTTAAACAAAATATTGAAAACCCTTCTACTCTCTATTTCTACTTCTTAAAGCCTGGCACATTTAACTGAATTTCATGAAAATGAAAAAGCATACATCAAAGCTGATAAAATTTTCTATTTTGGAATAGGCAACCAAAATTCAGTTTATGAGAAAAGATTATATATCTATTTTAAGTCAGTGATTTTCAGCAATGTACAATGTAGGATCAGAATAATGCTAGACATAAGTACATAGATACAATTATTTTTGGCTTGCAGGTACAATGATTCAAGTGCTCACTTCACCCTCTCCCCTTCTGGAAGTCTTCTCTCCTACGATACACCAAACCAACAAAGGTTCTGGATAACCTCCTGAAACTATGTCACAGTATTCACTGAGCTTCTGCAGTGAGTCAAAATAGAAATGGGAGATATAGACCAAGGAAATACTGTATATTTGGCAAAAGCATGTGTGGTTGTGTTCTTCAACAAAGTTTCCAAGATAACCACCAGCTCCACTTGGCAACCTGAGTCTCCCACAGTTAAGACTCCCATTATAAAGTTGGCGTGTGAGATAGTTTCCCGCTACTGGCTTTGGTGCAATTACTACTCTTAAGAACTAATGTGCAATGGTGGCATAATAGTTGAGAAAAATGTTATTTTGATGAGCCAACCAACCAACCAACCAACCCACCCTGTTTGCTGCCCAGAGTTTTAGCCTGTCCTCCTGATAGGAAACAATTACAGTACAACAATCTATATGGTTGTTTATAAAACAAAGAAAACTCCCTCCAGTAATTTGAGATGCTAGGTAAGACAATTAAATTCTATTCATCAGCAACAGTTGAACCTGTATTAGAAACAATTAGAGCATAAAAAAGCAGAACTAATATTTCTAAGTATTGGACATTCTAGAATATCAAACATCTATAGCTTTTGAAGACATTTCATTTCAAGGTAATTTCATAAGAACTCATAAGAATTGACCCATTTGGATTTGGGGCAGGAAGCAAAACAGAGTTCCTGCCTAAGGTGTGTCTGTGAATGAATCATAAGAAGGGCTTTGTAATGAGGTCAGCAAGTTAGGAAATACATTTCAGTGGTGACATTTGGCTCACAGCATTGTGTATGGGTGGAGCCTTGGAAAGATTGATAGAGAAATTCTAACTTCAGCAAGTGAAACCAAAACATTAACTCCAGTTTTTATTACCTAATACAAGTCCAGAGCCCAAACAGGACTTTGGAAGTCTGTCACAACAGGTCCTGGGCAGGTGCATTTCACTTGTTCAGGAAGTGATGTTGACCTGCCTAGGTCTAGGGCTCGGCCCCTGTGCCACTGCACCAGAATCAGAGCAATCCTCTGGCTCCTGGCACAGATCAGCACAATGCCAGATCTAAGGGAAGCGTTGAGTTTGGTAAATGTGTGAATTTAAACAAAGCAAGGAACATCCCTCATTCTGAGGTAATTTCTCATTAACCATTAGTTCAGTAAGAAGAATTATTGCAATATTGTAGTTTAAGAAAAACTATCTATCTTGTGCTTGTCTGCTATCACTTCCCTAAAATTCAATTACCCAAGACAGTTCTAGCTATGAAATTTTTGATCCAGGTGGTACTAACTCTCACAAACAAGATAAATGAAAAACTGAGATTATGCTTTTTATTATGTATTTTTCATACTCATTCAAGTAATTTGTCTTTTTTAATAAATGAAAAGGTGGTACTTGTGTTCAGATTGTGAATTATATGCACATCTCCTTACAATCATTGAAGCTCTAATAAAACATTAATTAGCAGCTATTTTCAGCATGCAAATAAGATTCGTAAAATAACAAAAAAAGTCTAAATTTGATAATAGAACAAAAAAAGCCTTCATGGTCATAATCAAAATTATTAACCAAAATTAGGTAGCGCTTTTATCAGTGTGAGTGGAAAATACTATATCTGTTATTATTTGAATAGCTTGAAAACAGTATAAACCACAACATTTGAAGAAAAGTCCCCCAAAAGTAGTTAGATGCTAGTCTGTTAGCAGAGGAAATTACAGTGGGGCCTTGACTTAGGAGTGCCCCAGCTGTCTCTCCGCCGATTTTTTTGCATTGAGTTGATAGAGTAATTTGAGTTAACGAGCTCCTTAACAAGCTTGGTCTTGGGACGAATTAAACTCGTAAGTCAAGGCCCCACTGTATTTATTTTTAATTCAGAATTGCTGAAATAATTAACCATAGTTTACTCAGCAAACAGTAAGCATTTATGCTAAGTTCCTGTGCTTTTTCTTTAATGTTTTATGAGAAATACCTAGCTGAATGAGCTATTTCTGTTCCACAGAGATGAGTAATACTTCTCCCTTGTTCATGTGAAATAACCTCTAGTATCAGTGATGAAAGTACACTTAACTGCTTTTTCAGAGATCAAAATATAAAGAGTTATAAAGTGAACTACTGAGGACAAATGGTTTTAGAAATCTTATTTATGGAGTAATGTCTATTACTATTGTGCTTTTTCTTCTGTCCATCTTTTAATCATATACATGTCTTATCAACTTAAGCTTGACTTTCCAATCCTTCACCAACACCTCTCTGCTTAATGACACTAAGACGATCAATATTTACTATGTTGAGATTTATATTCTATTTCAAACCTATTACGAAACACACATACAAACATGTAATAAAAGACTATAACTCTCCCCAGTATTTCAAAGTGTCCATTACAATGCAAATAATGTTTTCATTAGTCAGGCAACAATATTCACAACCTTAAACCAAACGAAATCCATATCTTCTTCCTTACACATCTCAACTCCCCCTAAGGTACAACCTGACTCTTACCATAGCTCATTTGTGGACGATTATTTTTGGATTTGGACCTGGCATCATTAACCCTGATTGAAGAGGGAAAATTACACTATGTGATTTGAGATTTTACATTCATGTATGTATCCAACTCCCTAGACAAACCAATGTATAAATATGTCATTAAATTTTAAGCCAACAACTGCAAAACAATAACTCTCCTTTCAGCTCCTGCACACTAGATGAAGAGGGTGGGAATCAACTCCATGCAATTAAAAGTCTGTCATGAGGGCAACTGCCTGCTAATAACGAACCTTGCCGGGAGTCTAGCCAGGCCACCCTTTTATGTTGCCATAGGTAGAAAACTCTCCATAGAAACTCTGTTAGCTTCATCACACCAGACAAGCGGCCCCAGTGAAAGATTCAAGATCCGACGTGTGTGTGTGTGTGTGTGTGTGTGTGTGTGTGTGTGTGTGTGTGTGTAGGAGGAGGAGGAGAGGAAGAGAAAAGCCCATATAGAAAGGCAGAGAGATAAAAGACCCAAGAACAGAGAGCAGCCCAGAGAAAAAGAGAAATTTGGACGGGACTGTTTAAAAAAAAAAAATCTGCTCTCTACTTCTCCGTTTCTTTGCTGGGATTGGGTTTCGTTTCTTTAGGCGCCCCTGACCTTGCCGTCCTCCAGCTCTGCGCTCCCCCTCCCGGCCGCCCCCTCCCCGGGCCTGCGCCTGCCTTTGTGTCTGCCTGTCACTTACCGGGGAGCCCGGCGCAGCGGAGTCGGGAGGAGCACAAAGCCAGGGCACAGGGCTGCACACGAATTCTCTTACACACATGCCCCGGGCTGCAGGGCACAGCCCCTCGCGGGGCTGGTGTGCCCGGAGAAAGTGGGTCCTGGTCTTGCTGGGGGGACCACAGAAACTATTCTCTCCTCTCTCACTCGGCGCCACTCACAGATCGCGCGGACTTCAGGGGGGAAAACAACACCCCGCTTAGCGCACTCCACTTTCACTCCCTGTGACATTCGCCGTACGCCCCCCCACCCAAAAGGGGACACGGGGTGGAAGAGGCGAATGCAAACCCAGACCCAGACCCGGACCCGGAGCGACAGCCGATAAAAGGGTCGAAAACCCCGGTCCGTGCTCTTCCCGGGGTGGGTCGGGATAGACCGGAGGCTCCTCGGACTCACCCGCAGGAAGGGGGGTGGGAGGACTAGAAGGAAAGGTAGTGGCCCCCAAAGCTGAACTCTTTGAGAAAGGAAAGCCAAGAAAAAGCACTTTCCCGGGGCTAAAAGGCCGGGGAAGCGGCTGCTCGGAGTCACAAAGGTAACTTTTCCGGGTCCCGAGCGGCCCAGCCAGGGCAGGAGAGAGGCGAGGACACAGAACTATAGGTTTAAAGGGGCTGGAGGGGAATTAAAACTATATTTGTCAGCCATGTTGAAGAGGCTCCAGTAATTTGTTGAAGCTTCCCTCTTCCCTCTTGGTATTTGCGGGTGACACTGCGGGGCTGGCGCCCCCGGCCCCGGGAGCCCGAGGGAAAGCGAAGGGGGGAGGGCAGGGGGGGTTCGCGGCAAAAGGCAAGCGCTCTGACCTCGTTCTCCTCGCGCAGCCCCGGAGCCAGGCAGCAGTCGCGGTCGGGTCTCCTTTCTAACAAATCCTAAAGGGCAGCCATCTTGCTTCCTTCTGCTCCACTACGAAAGCAGCCTAGCCTCCGCATCAATATTCATAAGGCAGTTTGACGTCTGTTCTCATCACTCGGCGGGGCTGGCGTCTCGGGGCGGCCGCGCCGAGGGGGCGGACGTGACTCGCATGCCAGCCGGGCCTGGGCGCGCGGCGCTCGCGGGGAGGCGGCGGCCGCCCAGCTCTCCTCCTCCGCCGCCGCTCCAGCACCGCCGCCGGCCCCCTCCTCCTCCTTCTCCACCTCCTTCCCCTCCCCCTCCCCCCCTGCCCGGATTCCGCCTCCTCGGCCCGGCCTCCGCCGCCGCCCTGGGGCCCGCTGCCCCGGCTCCCAAGCAGTCACCCCCAAGCCGGGGCGCACGCACCGAGGCCGCGGCACCCGGGGCTGGACACTGGGGCGCGCGGTCCTGGCCGGGTGACCCTCGCGCGGTGCAGGGAGCGGAGCGGGGGGAGCAGGGCGCGGGGGAAGGTCCAGCCCCCGGGAGCCGAGGCCAGACCCGGGGCACCCAGGGACCCGGGGACGCGTCTCCACCCCAAGTGCAGGCGCGGGGCCGGCGCGCAGGGGGAGGCGGCGTGGGTGCCTGGCCCGAGGATGCGAGACCTCAGGTTAACCTTTTAAACTTTTGGTTGTTACCTCGCTCCACCACCCCCTGAGAGGCGTCTGTGCCCCCCACGGCCCCACGCGCGCCCACCTCCGCCTCGCACCCCCGCTCGGTCCCCGGCGCTCACCTCCTTGCGGGCATCAGAGCACACGCTCCGCGCTCGCCCACCTCATCCCGCCAAGGCCCGCACCCCCGTCCCCTGGTGGGTGCTGGGGCCACCGCCTCTCCCTGGTTTGGGCATCCTCCCTCCGCTGTCACTTGAATCTCGCCCAGCAGAACCCCTCCCCAGTGTCGCCGAGGCCATGCCCTTCTCGCACTCGGGGCCTGTAGGTCTAAAGACTCGACAAACTGGGAAACTGGCGGAGCCCCGCTACTCCCCGCCCGGCCCACCTTCTGTTTACTTTGCCACGTGGGCTGGGAAGGACCGGGATTCTCCCAGATCCAAGAGGAATTTCTCAGTGACTCTACTTCTCGCTAGATTCAGTCGTAAGAAATAAGACTGTACCTTCGAATGCTTACGTTTTCCCCCATAAAAGCCTCTATTGTAAAAAAAAAAAACAAAACAAAATTTCCATCCGTATAGTTAAGTAACAAGAAATCGACCCATAAAGGACAAACTTCCGAATGACGGGCGCTCGATTTTCCCTGACGTTCCGGACTGGATAACTACGCCGGTCCATTGAAAGTTTTTCTTTTCCGTTGCCAAGTAGTTTTACTTCTCTTTTTCATGTTCCTTTTTCTAATCATAATTTTTACTTAAAAAGGAGATAAAGAACAAAGCCCCTATGAAGGATATCGAAGAGTTTTTGAGATTTGCCCTCTGTCTTACAGAAATTCTCGCGTTTCTGACATTCAAGTTTTAAATACGTATTTTGGGCACATCATTTATAGGATCGCTACACTGTGACCCTCTTAAATCAGCACAGGTTACTTCGCGTATCATGTGTGTGTGTGTGTGTGTGTGTGTGTGTGTGTGTGTGTGTGTGAAATTTCTTTACAGGTAGTCTTTTGTTAATTTTATGAAATTGGAATATCTTTTGGAAAAAAAAGTTTAAAAAGGGAACTCTTTGCTATGTGTCACGTTGTTACTAAGAAGAATGTTTAAAGTGTGTTGTAGTGAAACATTGTTTATTCCATTTTGAGACAAAAGTTGACTTAGATTTCTGATTTTGCATAGACGCAGCAAAATCGTTCATATTCTCCGAAGCATTTCATTCTGTGAAAATGAATTTCCGTCTTTTCTAACTGTACACTAATGTGCCATCGAAGTCTTGGCAATTGCTAATGGGCTCTAAGCTGTTTGGGAGGTTTCTTGGATTTGTTTTTCAAGTCCAAAGAGTAGAATTTCCCAAAGATTATGATATACATTTATGCCGTATACAGTACAGAATTATTTAAAAAAAAAGTGTGGGTTTGGGAGCTCAATAGAGCTAGTGAATCTTGCCTCTATCGCTTACTAAATGTGTGACCTTGAGCATGGTACTTTCCATAACTCTCTGTGTATCAGTTTTCTCACCTGCTACACACCCTCTAAAACAACAAGGTTGTTGTGAGGATTAAATAAAACACTAGGGTGGGAAGAGATTAACCAAAGAATTTGTGTGCATATTTGCATAACCCATGGACACAGACAATAGCATGGTGAAGGCCTGGGGCGGGTGTGGGCTAGCAGGGGTCAATGGGGGAAAAAGGGGCACATCTGTAATACTTTCAACAATAAAGATTAAAAAATAAACTTAAATCTTAAGTGCCTCGGTAGTTATTCCTATTAGCAATCATAAGCCATCTACTTATCGGAGTTTTTCTTGATTGACTAAAAATATATAGGGTTTTCCAAAAAAATGTACATGCACACTTTGAATAATTATGAAGGCAATGTTTATTAAAATACATTTCATTTTCAAAATTGAGCAATCAGCTGTAAAATTGTGCATACATTTTTTTTTGGGGGGGGGGATGACACCCTGTATAATGTCTTCTTACATTGAATAACATGTGGCAAGTATTGTATTCACATGGGTCTCATATAAACATCTGCACATTCCCTTAGTTACTTATATGCTGATTGGAAAATGATCCTTAAGGTCACCTCCTTCTCATTTCAACTTTTGAATCTCTGTCTCTGCATTGTAACAGGTGGTTCTGGCCTATCTGGAATCATACTTGGCTTGCAGTTGGTTTTGCAACAGGCCCTAAACATTTTCTTCCCAACCTCTTTCTCTGCACCCCCACCCCACCTTTAAACACATGGCATTTTTTTTTTAATTTAAAAGAAAATACATTACTTCTCTAGGCTATTGTGACTTTTTAACAGCAAAAAGGAAGTAAATTCTTAAGGTCTCCAAGTGTAAAATATTTTAGTGAGATTTTTGTATTGTTGATTTTTAAAAATCACCTGTTTCTTAGTTGCTGTTTCTGGGAAAGAAAAGACATTGTGCATATAATCAGTTATTTGCTGGACATGAATGCACACATGTATGGGTAACTCAGAGCCAGCTTTTCTTCATTGCGTGCTTCTTGAGATTCCCCCCTTTAAGTCTAGATCATCTATTTTAAAAAGATAATTTGCTGTTTTAACAACAGTCAATTGTTATGAAATTCCTTCTCATTTTCCCCTCAGAATAGAAATAGCAGCACTGCTCCCACCTAGAGAAATCATTGCTTCTTTCACAGAGGAAAAAAAATGAACAGGACTGGTTCCAGGACATGCTATTCTGTGTTAGAAAATTGACTTGACTGGCCCGGGCACCTGCTTGCCTAACTCAGTTGCTCAGTCTCTAAGCCTCTTAGGGTAGAGGCAGCTTCCTGTCTCTAAAGAACTGTCCACTAAAGAACTGACCAGCAGCAGCTTGCTTTACAATGCAGATTTCTTATATTGTACTAACAGCAACGACAACAAAAACAATAGGTGAGTCTTCATTTCCTCCCCACAAGCAGAAGAGGAAGTTTTCTTTGAGGAGTGGATGTTCTCTTTAACCAGGAGAACCGGGGGTGATACCTACTGCTTTGAAAGGATTCTAGTGCCTTAACAAAAGCATTAAATCCTGGCCTGTTGTGTCCCATCTCTGAAAACGTATTTCTGAAGTATGACATGACACAGACTCCTGCTTGCCGAAGGGACAATTGACCTTCAAAAGCACAGCAGTCATTGCCGTGAGGAGCTTTCCTGTTTCCTTTGTCTGATGACATTACTGTACACCATGCAGAGGGACATGTTTAATGTAGGCAGAAGGCTAATTTTAAAAACGTCTAATAGATGGAATATTTAGATGTAACATTTTAACTTATTGATACAAATTATTAATTTTTTTTAAAAAAAAACTTTTTAATCTAGAGCCAGGGGTCATAATATTAGGAAGGTTTTGAAAGATTCTCTTTTATTAATATGATTTTTACTTACTTTTTCTCAGACCTTTTTTCAAATTGTTAATTTTTCGTTCTGTAATTTGGAAATTTTAAAGAAACAGGTATAAATGACATAATTCTAAGTTATTCAAATCAAGAGTTACTTAACGTGTGTGCTGGTTTAATAGGGACAAAATGAAATGTCCGATGAAACCCAAATGTCTAATGCTGTTAAAATAGTGGCAAAGTCCATTATAAGAAGAATATTAGGATCATTTGTGGGAAAAACATCATGGAAATAAATGATGTGTTGGAAACATGTTGCTAATATCAATTTCTTTTCCTCTCATAAATCCTGACTTCACAATCCAGTAACTACTTTTCTTATTCTCATCCAAATTTGGTAACTCACTTAATATCCACTTTCTTTTGAGAGAATAATTTTTCAACTTTAGTAATGAACTTCAATAAAGAATAAGTTTTAACTGTTAGCAGTTACCTCAGTACCATTTTACATTTATTTAGGGTATTATAGTTTCTGTAACATTTTTGTACATTATTGTTTTTATGGTAAAATGTACAGCATTACGTTTAATATTCAAAATCATATACATATTCAAGATGGCATTTGATTTAATTCCTATCTTATGAAAATGAAAAGTGAGGTTAAGTGACTTTCTCAAGGTCATACAACCTATAAATAGAGACACACCTCTCAAACCCAAGTTTTGTAAGTTCAAGATCAGACCTTTTTCCACTGTAACAAAACAAACCTCATATCTTTTCCTGCTCATCTTCCTCTAAGTTTTTCTCCCTATTGTTAGTTCTGACTGATATAGAAATCTTCCCTTCAACACTCAGAATAATTTTCCATTATTCTTTGTTACAAAAACAAAACAAAACAAAAATCCAACAACTCAGCACTTAGATTTCCTTATTTTTATTTGTTTTTATTTTTTTAGATTTCCTTATTTTTAGTACTTAGCACTCCTAAGCTAATCTAATACTATTTATTAAATACTGGCTATGCACCAAGTATTGGGATAATAGCTTTAAACATTTTTCTTTGAATTTAATGCTTATTATAACCAAATAAGGTAGGTAATATCTTGTTCAGAATTAAGAGTTGAGTAACTTGGTTGAGAAAAAGAGCTTAAACCAAGGTCTATCTAGGTTTGTCTTATTCTAAAGCTCATGTCCTTGCAAGCTACACTATGCTATCTCCTTACTTTAGTAGATATACTTATCTATGTGTAGGTCATGATAAGTTTTCACACAACTATTTGTTCTTTTGTTTTATTATTTATTTATTTACTTTTAGCAATAGCATCAGTGTTCCCATCTCTTCCTCATGTAAAACTAAAACAAGCAAACAAAAATACTCTTTTTTTTTTTTTTGTCTAAGTCTCTACTTGGTTTTTCTTATCATTTGCTTTATACCCTTTTTGTTTGTTTATTTCCGATTTTATGGTAAAAAGTGGGCATGCCTGAACTCTTTGGAACAATAATTGCATTTGTGCAATAAACAATGGGATCGCACTCCTCTGCCCACCCCCACCCCCACCATTTGCCCCACTAACATATTGTTTATAAAGATAAGCTCTGCCATCTGTTTTCAGAATAGGTGTGGTGAAAGGGACTGTAGCACCTTTGATCAGCTCCTGGCCTCTTTGAATGACTTAGGGTTCATTCCTGCCAAACAAGGACACTGGCAGGTGGAATGAGCGCCACCTACTGAAAGCGATAATAGCACGTGCATCTTTGGGGAGACAGTCCTCGGCTAGGATAGCAGGAAATGTTCCCATTGGGAAAGCGAGTCAGAATCACCTGCGCAGCTTTTGAAAAACATGCCTAACTAGGCTCCACTCCTCTGCTTCCCACAGAATCTCCTCTTGGAGATTCTGATTCATGACCTCTGGGGTGGGGCTGGAGTAACAATATTTTTCGAAAGATTCAGGGACAATCAAATGCACAGATCTGCTTAAAAATCACCAGGATAGCTTTGTGTGTAAAAATACATCGCAAACAATTGATTTTTATACTTAATGTTAATAGGCACACAGTGTTGTCATTCACGGAGCAAATGTATCTCTCTGTAGTCTGGCGGAGCCCTTACACCTTTACGGAGAGATATCTAGCAAAGCCGCCCTTTCCATATTTCAGGTTCATTAAATCCTTTTAAATTCTTTTGTGACAGGTAAAAAAATAAATAAATATTTTGGCGAAGGAGATAAATAATTAGCAGCCAAAGAATGACTCAGATTAACAGTAGTGAAAAGGAAAGATCAGGGCAAAATATAAGTGATAGGACTGATATCCGGAGGCAGTGGGGAGAAAGAGGTATTGGAAGTTGCCCAAGTTCAATTTGTGAAGAATATTTAGGGACTTTTGTTCTCAAGAGAAAGTTCTATAGGTTGAGTTTTGTCGAATTTTTCTAAATATTTTAAAAACATTCTTTAGTCTAGAGCAGTGGTCGGCAAACTCATTAGTCAACAGAGCCAAATATCAACAGTACAACGACTGAAATTTCCTTTGAGAGCCAAATTTTTTAAACTTAAACTATATAGGTAGGTACACTGTTATTAACTTAATTAAGGTACTCCTAAGGCTTAGGAAGAGCCACACTCAAGGGGCCAAAGAGCCGCATGTGGCTCATGAGCCGCCTTTTGCCCACTACGGGTCTAGACAATTAGACAAATTGACTCTAATATCTTTCTTTTTCCAAAAGCATGGTCATGCAATAGTCCTCATGAGTTTGTTTTATAGCATCATGATAGATATTAGTGCAAGAGCTATAAAGAACAAACTCATTTTACACCCCCATAAGTTAAATCAATCCCTTTCTCATAGGAAAAGAAAGAAAAATAACAAAGGAAATGGGGTAGCTGTTATTTGATCTCCAGTTTTCTTCATACGTTTTAAGGTGTGTTTTCATACTGCCTAGGGATGTGTGAGAAAATCCACTGAGTTCTGACTCAGTGCCAACTCAGAGTCGGTGGGAGCGCGAGAGGCCGAGTAGTTTCCTGCAAAGCCCTGCACTACCGACCTCTGTTTCATTTGTTTTCTCGTTTCATATCTTAGAGCACAATATTATTACTACTTGGCAGAAAACCTCCTTGATCTGTCAGTAATTAGGCATGCCTCTATGTTGAACATGGGTTGATTGCCAAACAATTGTTCAGCATTTCAACAATGACTTTTATTCTCAAGAGAATAAGTTACATCTAAACAATAACCATAAAATAGGGGTTCCTGAAAGAATGTTTGGGAAAGAAGGTGAAAAGGAACATATAAAAACAAATCCTAAAGGAGCATCTTATTGGGAGCCACTAACTTTATTTCTCTAGAATCACAAATCTCTGATCCTCATTCAACTGGGCAGGGAGAGATATGGAAGTAAGAAATAACGGAGAAGGGTGTGTTTAGTTTAGCATGGTGGGGGAGGGGTAGGTTGTCAGATGGTTGTGATCCTAGTGGTGATACTAATACATTTTCGTGAAGGAAACTTTCCTGAATCTTAAATCATAGAACATCAATAGCCACTGCCTTCTGATGAACAAGAACTAAGAGTCTCTCTCTCTAAACCCAGGAAAAGGGTAAAGTCATAATTATGATGGATGAGGGTCTGCTGTTAAAAGTAAATTTTAGAAAGAGAAACTCAGTCTGATATAAATAAGTAACACAGTCCAGAATTGTAGTCTAGACACAGTTACTGAAAACCTGCCAAAAATAATAACTTTAATATACATTATCTCATTTACTATGTACAATACTCTTATAAATAGGTAAGACAGTTATGGCCCAACTTATTTTATTTTTAAACACTAGAGAACATGTGTTTAACACATGAGGGGACGTGTCAGAGAGATTAAGTAACTTTCCCAGGGTCACACAGCAGGTGATACATTCTCAGACATAAACCTTCTTCAATGTTCTTTCCACAAATGAAAGGGAAACAAATAAACGAACTTTAATTCCTTTCTGGAGGCAGAAAAGACACCCTGATCAGCTTGTGACATTATATCAGGCTGATCACATTGTCATTTCTTGCCTGTGCTCACACAGACAGAAGAGAATGGTACAGTGACAGAAACATTTAGAAAAGTGTGTTTAAGGTGTTCTTTTTTTTTTTTTAAGTAGGTCAACCACTGTGTAGAAATTCTGTTCATTCAAAATGTGAAGTGAAAGTTAATCTATTCCCTAAACTATTTATCAAGGAAAGAACAAGTTACTGAAAGTCTTGAAATATAATATTTTGAAGTTCTTTCTTGATTTCTCTCTTCTCAAGCCACAGAGAAAGGTGTCTGGTGTGGTGTGTGTGTGTGTGTGTGTGTGTGTGTGTGTGTGTTTAAAGAAGCATAATCATTGGACAAGAAGACATAGACTCACATTTTCATCAAAAATTAATTTAAAATATCTGTAGTTAATTGAAGTAATTTTTATAGGGCTGGAGAGAATGGGGTTTGATAGATTTAGGTTAAATCAGATTTTCATACTCACAAATCTATACTAATAAAAGGGTAATAATGCTAATTAGATCTGGTCGCCTGAACATCTTCCAGACATCTGACTTCCTTCCAGACAGTTAGGGGGCAACCAGGCCAGCAGGGGGGTAGTTAGGGGGCATCCAGGCTGGCAGGGGGGCAATTAGGGGACAACCAAGCTGGCAGGAGACCAGTTAGGGGGCAACCAGGCTGACAGGGGACCGGTTAAGGGGGCGATCAGGCTGGCAAGCAGTGGCAGTTAGGGGCAATCAAGAAGGCAGGTGGAGTGTTTAGGGGTGATCAGGCAGGCAGGCAGGCAGGTGAGTATTTAGGAGCCAGCAATCTGTGTGTGTGTGTGTGTGTGTGTGTGTGTTTAAAGAAGCATAATCATTGTGTGTTTGTAAGGAGGATTGTAAGGGGGATGTCTGACTGCCGGTTTGTGGGATGGGGCCTATACCGGCAGTCAGGCATCCCTACGGGGGTCCCGGATTGGAGAGGGTGCAAGCTGGGCTGAGAGTCCCCGCACTCCCATGCACTTTTTTTCATGCACCGGGCCTCTAGTTTTCTAATGAAACCAAAACTTTTACTGAAACTGTATACAACATAATCTTGAATGAGTAAAATGCTTTTCCCTAAACTATTTCACAATAAGATAAGTTCCATACAATATTAGCTAAGAACAATGCTCTTCAACAGGGCTGCTTGCCAAGCAATAACACTTTATAACATACCCTATTTCTTTAGGAAAAAAACTAACATGGAGTCAATTCATTATAGAGTTGTTCATTCTTGGTGACAATAATCATTTTACTTTGTAGCTCACATTTTTACTCTTAAATTCTTAGAGACTTCATGCATCAGCCTATGTGCAGGGTAATGCATAAAATTCAAAAGCAATGTTGGTAACAAGAAAAATAATTATAGGTCCCACCTTTTAGTTGGGACTTTTGCTCATAAGGAAATGTTGTACTATAAATTCAGAGGTTGGGAAGAAGCTAAGCAAAGGATTTGAGATAAATGAAAACGAACCTAGTCAGGTTGCCTTCTTAGAAATATTTTCAAAAAACTTTTAAAATAAAGGCTTGCCAGTCTTACTTTCCATTGCATAAATGATTGTTCAAGTCTAAATTTCTAATTTGTAATCGTTTGTGGTAGCAGCGAGGACACCAATGTGTCAGTCATGTTTCGGTTTTCACATTCTTGAGAGGCGTTTTAATCAGGGTATGAGCGTAACCAAACCAAGTCAAACTGTGTCGTGATGGGATCTGCCCAGGAAACCCTCAAAACACAGAAGGACCAGAACTGGATGCAAATATCATCATCAACAACCCTCCAAAGAGTGTTATAATAATGACATATCTGTTCATTCTTGTTTCAATTCGTGGTGGCATTTCCCAGGCTCTGCTTTCTCAGCCTTATTCTATGTTAACATTAAATGCATGCTATGATGGCTCACTGCTTTATGCTCACTTTAATAACCTTATTTATTCTCGTACTAAGTGATGTAATAGCAAATAAGATGTGTCCCCTGCCCTCACCGAGCTAAAAGTCAAACGGGAACACAGACGTGCAGATGGGCAGTTATGAATCATTCTGAGATGTGTGAAGAAAAGTGTGCCGCCTGCGGTGGGAAGCTCATATTCGCAGGTTCAGAGAAAGCTTCTCATGAAAGTAACATTTAAGCTGCAAGCTTATAAGGAATTACTCAGGCCAAGTAGAAAGTCAGAGAAGATCACTTGGTGGAGATAAAGCACCACTTGAAGGACAGGGGCACGGCAGCGGGTGGCATGCTTGAAGAAATCAAACAGGTTCCAAACGAGTGGGGTGAAGAGTCAAGAGGGAGAGTGTGAGCGCGGCAAGTGGGCAGGGGGTCATGAGGGTCAGTGTCAATCACAGTGAGAGGTCTGACTTGTGGCCTGGGAGCCATGGGACATCATAATGGATCTTAAAAGAGAAGAAAATGATCAGATTTGGACTTTGGACATATCTGTGTGTGATAGCAGCGAGAATGGATGGAGAGAGCATGGTAGCAGAGGCCAGGACACCAGCAAGCAAATGGGAAGTCGCTTAGGAAAGATGAGAGTGTCTGGGTGAGAGATGAGGCCGCGGGAAGCGGATGAATGGACGGGCCCAGGGTGTCACAGAGGTAGACAGAAGGGAGCAGAGGCAGGGGTGGGGCCCAGGCAGGGCTGGAGGATGCCACCCAGGTGTTGGACCTGTCCCATGAGGAGGTGGGTGGTGACTTTCACAGGAGGTGGAAATAACAGCAAGAGAAGATGCAGAAATAAGAGTTTGGGAGCTATAGGAGGGAAAACAAATTAGTGATGAAAACGTTACGTTTGAGGCACCAGAGGGCCACCCAAGGTGCAGCAAGCAGTTGGATACCTGAGCCTGAAACCTAGAACAAAGATTAGAATGGAGTCACAAAAGTGTGAGTCCTCTGCATGAAGAGGCAGCTGAGGAAGGTAACCTTGGGCTCTGAGTGAGAAGGAAAGGGGAGCTCCAGGAGCAGTGCATGCCCTGGAGGTTGAAGAGGAGGAAGAGCAGCCGATAGGAGGCAGGGGGAGGTGCATGGTGCTGCGGGAGGAGGCCTGACCACGTTAGTAGTGCCACATGCTGAGACGAGCAATGACACGTGCCCCTTGAGTACAGCAGTGGTGCATTCATTGCAAAGTTGTGACGAGGCCAGATTGTAGGATCAACAGGAAGCGAGGGTGTGGAGAGAGGGAGTGCAGAAGACTACTGAACGAACAACCTTAACTGAAGAGAGGAGGAAAGAGAGAGCGAAGCAGCTGCCCAGGGAGGTGGGATGAAGGAAAGAATTTTTTAAGATGGGGAAGACTTGAGCCTGTTTAGGGCTGGGAGACAGCAAATTGAGGTGAGTGGTTCAAGATACAAAAAAGAAAACATATTAAACAAGGTCCCTGAAAGCTGGGGTCTTTTACAAGATTATTCTGCTGATGAGATGAGGGCTTATAAGGGAGAAGGACTAATTTGTTCAGTGTAAAATTTGTGTGTGTGTGGTGGTTTTTTTTTTACTTTTTTTTACGGTTCAGGTAGGATATAGTCTATCGTGAGTAACACAGGCTAAAATAGGTCACTTCATGATGCCCTCCCTCCATCTCTTCCTCTCTACTGGGCCCTATCAACTTTCTTCACAAGTTTTATCATTGCTTTGGAGAGAGGCAAATGGGATCTGTGATGTGTATTATGAATTAAATGCTGGTGGTTTGGCCAGGGCTGAGGTGATGTCTGTAATATAATATATAATTCCAGAAGCCAGAGCTTCCTTTATAACACAAGGGTGTATGATAAAACACTACAAGTGATAAATAAAGAAAGGTTTTCTTATGGTGGTGGGAGACTCCCCATCCGGGTGATGTAAAGTAATGGCTGTAGTTTCTAATCCATGCTTCTCATACGAGTGGCAGTTCTGTGATCCAGGAATAATCATCAGAATACATACCAAGTATTGATTGCCTACTGAATACTAGACACAAAGTATATGTTACTTTTATATTCTTATAAGAATCATATCGGTTAGATGTTATTATTTTCAGTTTACAGAAAAGTAATGGCCCAGAAAGAATAAGTGCATTTCTACAATCATAAAGCTAGTAAATGGCTGAACTAATACTAGAACTCAGGTTTGTCTATTTCAGTGTGAGCACTTTAACCTGAGCAACATAATGTATCTTTCAGAAATATCTAATTAAAAATTATTTTTGTTCCACACTTTCTTTATAGCCATGTGTTGTTATGCAACATTGAGCATAACATAGGAAAACATTGGTATATAAGAAAGAGAGAGTTGGAGGAAAACTGGATCCAGAAATATAGAGATGAATTGGGGGGGGGGGGGGATAATCCCCAGCACCACATAGTCCTTCAGCTTGCCCATTCGTCCATGCTCTCCATTTCTTTATTCAGTGAATACTGTTTTAAAATTTACAGACAGAGTTGTTTTGTCACCTAAAGCTAAAAGTAATTACACAATTAAATACTCAATTCCAATTATAACAAGCACTGCAAAAGAGAATTTTGGAGACTTGAGAGGGGAGAAGATAAAAGGAAGGATAAAACTCAGTTTAGAAGTCAATTTAACCTTTCTTGGAAGAAGATATAACAGAGCTTTGAAACAGCTTTTGGAAAATGAGTAGAAATGAATCGATCTAATGGGGCTCAAGGAGGAGTCTTGTTCTTGGCAGCAGGATTGCAGTAGGGGGAGGTCCAGGAGGAGAGAGGGAAGTGGCTGGAGAATGCAATCAGACAGGCTGGTAAGGCAGGCAGGGGCCAGAACATACTGGGCCTTGTACGTCACATTAAATATGGAGTCATTATCTGTGGATTTCATCTGCTCAGGATCCATTTTCCCTTTTGTCAGGTAATGACACTGTGATCTATCCTTGGGGAACCAACCTTCCTACTATGAGGCTCGGGGAGATCTGGTCCGCTTTAAGGGTGAGCATGTGTTAAAGGAACCTTGTGCAATGCGAGAGTAACCTCCCCCTCTGCCTCTCACCCCTGCAGGAATTAGTAAGCAGAAGCCTACAATCCGTCAGGCCAATCAGAACCAATAAGACTAGCTCTCAGCCTTTTGCTGATGGTGCTGGGGAAAGTATGCTCTTTCTGCTGGGATTGTAGGAACTATGGGACGTAAACCTAAAGCTATGGCAACCAGGAGGAAGAAGTTGAGTTCTTTCCAAGGCAGTGTTTTCTCCTACAGCGAAGCCAACATGGAGGGAAGAGGAACTGAGAGATGAAGAGGAGTTCAGCTGGCATCATGGAACAGATCTATTCCATAACTTTTCAGTTTTGTGAACCAGTAAATTCCTCTTGCCAAGCAAGCCTGTTGAAGATACGTTTTACTCACTGCGATCTGGAGGGGTCCTCATTTATTTACTTATTTTTAATGGTACAAGGAATGAAGTATGGAACGTGTAATTAGCTGAATCCAGGTAGGACAGTGACTATGGGGACCCTTCTTTCTAAGAAATGAACACAACAGTGAATGAAACTGAAAAATAAGATTGAAACCAAGAGCCCGACTCATCCCTGTTGACAGAACACCTAGGTAAAACCCCTCTGGCATCTAGATTCAAGAGTTAGACGTCAATACTAACTCTGACTTTTATTGGTAACTCATCGAGTTTACTGGAAACAAAAAGATTGTAGAGTTTACTAAGCATTTAAGGAACTTGTGTTTCCAGAGAAACTCAACCACCCATAACCTCAGGGTTGTGATTGCTCAATCTCTAAGGCAATACTCAGTCAGGATCCTAAAGCCACACCAACAGAAACAGCCAGATTAGTGGGGTGTGATAATTAAAAAGTAAATATTAATCAGGGCCTGTGGCCACACAGGCCAAATTACAAGGGAAATCATTCCAGAAGACAGTTCCAAGAGCAGAGAGAAGGGCTCCACAAGAAATTCACTCTGAAACCAATTCACTCTGCTCCTGTCCAGCAGGGTAATGTACAGGCAGATAGTATATTGCATGCCACCTGCCTCCCATTTCCACTTGTTTAAGTAGAAGTTTTCATGATATTTTGTTTCCTCCTCATACATGTGCTACCAGGGAGACAGGGGACTTCGGTTCTTGTCTTCTTGAAGGAAATATTTCAATCAAGAGACAAAGTGTAATCTGGCCAGTGTGGCTCAGTGGTTGAGCATTGACCTATGAACCAGAAGGTCACGAACCAGAAGGTCATGGTTCAATTCCAAGTCAGGGCACATGCCTGGGTTGTGGGCTTGATCCCCAGTGGGAGGGTGTGTAGGAGGCAGCTGATCAATGAATCTCTCTTATTGAATCTCTCTCTCACACTCCCTTCCTCTCTGAAATCAATATATACTATGTACTATATATATATACACTAGAGGCCCAGCGCATGATTGAAATCGCGGGAGGCACCCCGCGGGGGACCAGGACCTGTGCCTGACTTCTGCAGCCCCGACTCCCACTGGAGTCAGGCCGGATCCGCGCCACAGGGGGCTGAGACCCGTGCCTGACTCACACAGCGCCGGTGGCTGTGGGAATCAGGCCAGACCGGTGCTCCACGGGGCGGGACCTACGCCTGACTTGCAGTGTCCCCGCCCCCTGCTCTGGGCCTCACCTGCACGTGCAACCTCCTCCTGTCCGGTCATGACCCATTACAGCAGCATCCTGGCCTAATTTGTATATTCTATCTATCTATCTATCTATCTATCTATCTATCTATCTATCTATCTATACTCATATATCGGAATAAACACACACACACAGAGACAAAGTGTAGAAAATCAAGCAAGAATTTATTGACCACAGCAAAAACATACTTAGGACAGTGAAGCAAGACCAATACTCTCCGGGTTGCAAATCTCATGGCGTCCTTAGAGGGTAGGGGACATGAGCCTGTGGGGGAAGAAGAGGGGGCAGGGAATGGTAAAGGCATGCTCTCTGGAGGGAGAGTGCATTGGGACCTTCATTTTCAGGGGTTTTAAAGTCTGAGTGTTTAGGGGAGGTCTTAGAGGCAGATCAATAGAATATTTGTTAGGGGCAGAAAGTTAATATTGGGGACTGGCTGTAGTTATAAGAAATATTAATCATGTTCTGTTAACAGTGATTGTTTTGTTCTGATAACCTGACTGGATTTGTATGCCCCAAGGAATTGGGAGTCACCTTGGACCCAGAAGTCAACCTTGGAATTCGGTCTATTATCATGGAAAGATTAACAACAACCTTGTTGCCCAAACAATGGAACAATGGCGTCACGCCCACATTGCCTGTAACCTGTAACCATCATACCCATTCTTATTCCTTTTGCCTACTTCCCCATGTAACCTTTGTCCTACCCACTATGAACAGCTGGTTTATGGGGGTGGGATGGGGGCTAGAGCAGATTTTGTGCTGCTCTCCCATACTGCTGGCATTATTGGAATAAACGCTCACATATGATTCAACCCCGTCTCTGCCTAATTGGTTCAAGGAGTGACAGCAGCCCGGACCATTGGTTGTCTGGTTTCATATTCTTCAGCTTTGTGCAGATATACCAAAATGAGATTTATTCTCTTAATTTGTCTGTCCTTGGGTGTGGTTGGCAAATGATACTTAATAGGATGCATAAGAATTTCCTGGGTAGCTTTTTTTTTTTCTTTTAAAAAAACATACAATTTAATTCTATCTAAATATGTACAGTGGGGCCTTGACTTATGAGTTTAATTCGTTCCAAGACCGAGCTCGTTAACTCAAATTACTCTATCAACTCAATGCAAAAAATCGGCCGAGAGACAGCTGGTATCTCAAAAAACACGGCAGTCGGGACACTCGTAAGTCAAGGCTCCACTGTATAGAACTTGAAACAATTAATTCTGCATGTTCTAAAAATGTTCTTGGAATGTGCTAAAATTATAAATAATAATTAAATTATGAGGAGTGATTTAGAATCTATAATTTATATCAGAAAAACATATGCAAGAGACAGAATTTTTGCTGCAACATTGAGTTTTATATGTAAGAAACAGAAGTTATAAACTTCAAATTAAGCAAACATCAGTTTAGGGATAGGATGACAGGCTTCGTACTTGTTTCTTAGGTGTTTCCACAGCTTTCTGAAGCAGTAAGAGGTACAAAAACAGATATGAAAAAAGAAAGGAAATACTAACCTTGACCTCCTCTCAGTTATAATCCTCTAATCTATAAAAGGTTTAAGGAAAAATATCTGATAATGCCTTGGAAGAAAACAAGAGCCACCCTGGGGGGTGGGAGCACACCTTAAGCTGTACAGGTTTAAACTCTTCCTTTGTTTTGATTGAATTGCGTGTCTTCTACCTCTAATGTATATGAAGAAAAGAGGGTCCGTTTGTAAGCTGAAGACTTATTCCACTTCCTCAGAATGAGAGTAAAATACAGAACGAGGAAAATTATACCTAACACCAGTTTTCCTTCGAGGTAGGTTTCCATGTTCATGGCAGGAGGCAGCTCCCCCAGCCGGAGCTGAGCTGCAACAGAGGAGCCTCCCCCTCCCCAGACAAGTGGCTTCAGGTGCCTCTCTCACTCAGAGGAGGACGCACTGGGGCTTCACATCTACGCAAATCAACACCAAGGAGGTGAAACTTTTCACACAATTTTTCCCCCCAGTAGTTTTTCAAATAGTTAAGCAATTTGCTTTGATGAAGATTTTACAATGCTCGCTCTGTGTTTTCATGCAGAGAAAAGAATGAACTTTATTCTCTGATGTTAACACTATCACTGAGTATACACCTGTCTCCCTAAGAGACTCAGGAATTACTTTGTAGAAACGGATTTATAGAACTTGAAGTCTTATTTGGTATAAATATAAATTCAAAAGATTACCAATCAACAATATGAAATTTCTTGACTACCTGTCATGTATGTATCTGAATTTGGGTAAAACACTATTCTCTATTTTCTGTTGCAAAGCAAAAAATAAAAAAAGTAGGAATTTACACAAAGGTACTCAGTTTCACGCTACTATGAGGAATAATTGTGTAACACAATGCCAATGTATGTATATATATTAATTATTATATTTTTAAAAAATATATTTTTACTAGAGGTCCAGTGCACAAAATTCATGCATGGGGGGGGGGGGGGCGGGGGGAGGCGTGTCTCTCAGTCTGGCCTGTTCCCTCTCACAATCCAGGACCTCTCAGTAGGGTCCCTAGGCCTGGCTGGCGATCAGGTGCTATCTGCTTGCCAACTGTATGGTGCTGTCCCCCCCCTCCCCCCACCATTAGTCGCCTCCCTCTGTGGGTGACAGGCTAGGGTTCGATCATTTGGCTGGCCTGGGTCTCCCTCTGGGGGGGCAATCACTGGCCGGCCCCGCACACTCACCACTGGCTGGGTGGCCTGGGCCTCCCTCTGTGGGGCAATTGATTGTGGGGGCTCTGCCATCAATTGCCCAGCAGAGGGAGGCCCTGCCCACCTGGCTGGGCTCCATGATCAATCGCAGTACAGAGGGTCGCCTGGGCCTCCTTCTTTGGGGCGATTGATCATGGAGCACCCCCCATCAATCACCTCGCAGAGGGTGGCCTGGGCCTCCCTCTGCAGGCTGATCATGGGATGATGGCGGGGCCCCCTGACCAATCGCATCGCACCTGCCTTGGCTGGCCTGACATTAGTGTATGTCATAGCATGGTCGTCCAGAAGGTCGTTGGGACGGTCATTCTGCTGTTCGGTCATTTAGTCGACTTGCATATTATGCTTTTATTATTATAGATTGATTTCAGAGAGGAAGGGAGAGGGAGAGAGAGAGGAACATCAATGATGAGAGAGAGTCACTGATCAGCTGCCTCCTGCATGCCCCATACTGGGGATCAAGCCTGCAACCTGGGCATGTGCCCTTGACCGGAATCAAATCTGGGACCCTCAGTCTGCAGGCTGGCGCTCTATCCACTGAACCAAACTGGCTAGGGCCATATATTATTTTTTTAAATTGATTTTGAGAGAGAGAGGAAGGGAGAGGGAGAGAAAGAAACATTGATGAGAGAGAAACATCCTACACTGCCTCCTACACTGGGGATTGAGCCCACAACTCAGGCATGCACCCTGACCAGGAATCGAATAATGACCTCCTGGTTCATAGGACAATGCTCAACCACTGAGTCACACTGGCTGGGTACCAATAATATATTATGTTTCATACTGAAGATTTTAAAAAAAAGATAATTTTGAGAAGAGTGAGCCAGCTTTTTTATGTGGTTGTTTGTATGATTTTTATTTATTTATTTTTTAATCCTCACCCAAGGATATTTTTCCACTGATTTTTAGAGAGAGTGGAAGAGAGAGAGAAAGACAGAGAAATATCAATGTGAGAGAAACACGTGGATTGGTTGCCTCCTGCATGAGCCCTGACCAGGGCTTGGGCTGGGGGAGGAGCCTGCAAACGAGGTATGTGCCCTTTACCAGAGTTGAACCTAAGACCCTTTGGATGCTCTATCCACTGAGCCAAACCTGCTAGGGCATGTTTGGGGAGGTTTTGGACCTATAGAAGTAAATGTCTCTTTATCACAATCTGTGATCATAATTTCAAATTTTTATGAAACAGAGAAAATTTAATTATGTATTCTCCTACAGAGAAATCCAGACATTTTAAAAAAATATTTGTTTTTGTAGATGTTCTTCTTGGCCAAAAAGTTGTTCATGAAACAGATGGAACAATCTATGCTGAAATGAAAACTTGGGCTTCATAAATTGACCTTAATCTAATGTGAGGGAAACACTTTCTTCTCTCCTCTAAAAAGTAATATATGCTTATCTCTCTCTCACTCTCTATCTCTCTCTCTCTCTTTTTTACTTACAGCGAACAGTATGGTAGTAACCACACTATTGCAAAACGTATTCAAATGAGGTTCCAGGAGGCATAGTGAAAACAAAAACACTTCCAAAATCAGTTTTAAAAGCTAAATGCCCTTGAAAAGCAATGCCCTCTACATTTTAAAATAGTTGGCAGCATCATGACATTATGGATGCAGCCAATTTTCTTGTGGCTAAACTCACACTTAGATATTAATTAAAATAGAATGGGGAGTGGGGCATTTACTCTTTAGCTGTGCCCTTCATTGATATATGTGGATTCATCAAAATAAACTCATATTGTGAGGACAATCTCTTGTAAAAACATAGGAGGGCTACCCCAAACCTCGGCCACTTAGAACTGCCCACAGAAGCCTGGTTTTGAATGACGAACAGTCAAACAGTAACTTTAGCTTCATGCTTACCATCTTCTGCTTCTTCTCCAAAGGAAATAGTCATTAAGAATGGTAAGAGATGAACTTGTTGAATAAATAGTCTTAAGAAGAATTTTTTTTTTTCTGGGAATGGGTCCAATGAATTAACCAAGATATTCTCAAAATTGTTAATGCAAATATATCTTAGTCAATCATTAAGCAAAATTTCACCTACAAAACTCAGTGATGTAAGTTTTAGGTTACTCTTCCTCAGTAAAATATGTTGGGAATTATAGAGGAAAAAAGAAACATTGTCTTAATCAGGAAAATATTAAGAGTCAGAGGCATTGTGAGATAAAAAGGTAAGTAACACACCAAAATATTGTATAGGTTAGTATCTTAACACAGGCCAACACTCTATCCACTGAGCCAAACCAGCAAGGGCTAGAGTAAGTTTTCTCATTAAAAACTTGTGCCAAAGATTTATTTTCCTCCAAATCTACATGTTGTTTACTACTTAACAAGAAATTTATGTATACTTACTGTTAATAGTCCTCAATCAAGACAAACTTTAGAAATCAATAATATAAAGCTAATCAAGTCAATATCTATGCTGCACAAGTGGAACTTTTTATTTTGTTTCCCACATTCTTCTGAAAGAGGTTATTTTAATCCACAAAATATAACACCTGTTAGGACTTCCAGATTTTTATTCTTGTTAGAATACTGTCTACAGAAGTCCTGGAACATGGAAAAATATTGACATGTAAAGATTTTAGATAGTTTTAACTTTCAAAATCAGCAACTTTTCTATCATGCTAATTTTTATTGAACAATAGTTATTGAATACAGAAGATACCTTTGTAATTACTTGAAACAATCTGGCTTATTAAATTCCAGTTAATTCTTCTACTTATTAATGTCCTTTTTAGGCATACTGCCCTATCATTTGATAGGTCCATATTCAGAATTGATTACTCCTGAAATAATACTTCCAGAACATGGTCCTTAAACTGTTTAGGAGCATCCCAGTAAGATAAGATAGCTGTGAGTCAGAAAGGGTTCAAGCAGGAAACAGAGGGCATCCTCAAATCCTACCTAATAAAGAAGTAATATGCAAATTGACCATCACTCCAACACACAAGACGGCCACCCAGATGTGGTCAAAGATGCCCACCCCCATGTGGACACAAGATGGCCGGCAGGGGAGGGCAGTTGGGGGGACCAGGTAGGCAGGGGAGGGCAGTTGTAGGGGACCAGGTAGGCAGGGGAGGGCAGTTGTAGGGGACCAGGCTGGCAGGGGAGGGCAGTTGGGGGGACCAGGCTGGCAGGGGAGGGCAGTTGTAGGGGACCAGACTGGCAGGGGAGGGCAGTTGGGGGCGACCAGGCCTGCAGGGGAGCAGTTAGGCATTGATCAGGCTGGCAGGGTAGTGGTTAGGGGTGGTCAGGCTGGCAGGCAGAAGCGGTTAGGGCAATCAGGCAGGCAGGTAGGCGAGTGGTTGGGAACCAGCCGTCCTGGATTGTGAGAGGGATGTCCGACTGCCCGTTTAGGCCTGGTCCACTAGGATTGGGCCTAAACGGGCAGTTGGACATCCCTCGAGGGGTCCCAGATTAGAGAGGGTACAGGCTGGGCTGAGGGACACACACCTCAGTGCACGAATTTCATGCACCGGGCCTCTAGTAAGAGGATAATTTGAGACGGGCTTAATAGACATACTATAGATGTTTGGAGAAGGTTTGTGGAAATCACAAAGGAGAGCACTATTTCATGCCGAAGGCTAAAGGGGTGAGATATGGGAATGGTTATCAGAACCCAAAGGAAGCATTGGACTGCTGGTTTCAGCCTGATCCCTGCAGACCACGTCAAGGGACCTCACTGGTGCATGAATCCATGCATCAGCCTCTAGTTTAATAATATATATTAATATTTAATATGTGCCTTGAATATGTATGTCCAAAATATTATACTTCTTATTTTTAATTAAGGTAAATATTATACTTCCCATTTTTAATTGTTAATGTGGTATTTTACATACTTTTGATACTAAAGTTTCAAAATCTAGTGTATGTTTTACACTTATAACCACATTTCAAGCACTCAGTAGCCATCTGTGACTAGGCTGCCATGTTTCACAGGGCCGTTTAGCTGATTGGAAAGCCTGGCATCAGGTCAAAGAGAAGGCAAAGAGCAAATTTGGGATATTTATTTCCCAACTCCTTCTCGGCGGAGTCACCTCAATCTTGCTTTGTCCTTCATCCTATAATTATAACTCCTCTCAAGTGGCCTACTGTACGCATTGCTTCCTCTGGGTTCTGATAACCATTCCCATATCTCACCCCTTTAGCCTTCGGCATGAAATAGTGCTCTCCTTTGTGATTTCCACAAACCTTCTCCAAACATCTATAGTATGTCTATTAAGCCCGTCTCAAATTATCCTCTTACTAGAGGCCCGGTGCATGAAATTCGTGCACTGAGGTGTGTGTCCCTCAGCCCAGCCTGTACCCTCTCTAATCTGGGACCCCTCGAGGGATGTCCGACTGCCTGTTTAGGCCCAATCCCAGTGGACCAGGCCTAAACGGGCAGTCGGACATCCCTCTCACAATCCAGGACGGCTGGTTCCCAACCACTCACCTACCTGCCTGCCTGATTGCCCCTAACCGCTTCTGCCTGCCAGCCTGACCACCCCTAACCACTACCCTGCCAGCCTGATCAATGCCTAACTGCTCCCCTGCAGGCCTGGTCGCCCCCAACTGCCCTCCCCTGCCAGTCTGGTCCCCTACAACTGCCCTCCCCTGCCTACCTGGTCCCCTACAACTGCCCTCCCCTGCCTACCTGGTCCCCCCAACTGCCCTCCCCTGCCGGCCATCTTGTGTCCACATGGGGGTGGGCATCTTTGACCACATCTGGGTGGCCGTCTTGTGTGTTGGAGTGATGGTCAATTTGCATATTACTTCTTTATTAGGTAGGATTTGAGGATGCCCTCTGTTTCCTGCTTGAACCCTTTCTGACTCACAGCTATCTTATCTTACTGGGATGCTCCTAAACAGTTTAAGGACCATGTTCTGGAAGTATTATTTCAGGAGTAATCAATTCTGAATATGGACCTATCAAATGATAGGGCAGTATGCCTAAAAAGGACATTAATAAGTAGAAGAATTAACTGGAATTTAATAAGCCAGATTGTTTCAAGTAATTACAAAGGTATCTTCTGTATTCAATAACTATTGTTCAATAAAAATTAGCATGATAGAAAAGTTGCTGATTTTGAAAGTTAAAACTATCTAAAATCTTTACATGTCAATATTTTTCCATGTTCCAGGACTTCTGTAGACAGTATTCTAACAAGAATAAAAATCTGGAAGTCCTAACAGGTGTTATATTTTGTGGATTAAAATAACCTCTTTCAGAAGAATGTGGGAAACAAAATAAAAAGTTCCACTTGTGCAGCATAGATATTGACTTGATTAGCTTTATATTATTGATTTCTAAAGTTTGTCTTGATTGAGGACTATTAACAGTTAGTATACATAAATATTCTTGGGTGAGGATTAACAAAAACACAAACCAAAAATGTGCTACTAGAAAATTTAAAATTTTTATATAATTATTAAAAAATTTAAAATATCTTTATGCAGCCCTGGCAAGTGTGGCTCAGTTGGTAGAAGTGTTGTCTCATATACCAAAAAGTCATCAGTTCAATTCCTCCTCCCCCCACTTAGGCCATATTCCTAGGTTTTGGGTTTGATCCTTGGCTCTAATCGGGGTGCATGAGGAAGGCAACTGATCAATATTTCTCTCTCTCTTCTTTACCTTCTCTCTAATAATAATAATTTTAAAAATCAATGGAAAATGCCCTTGGGTAAGGATTAAATAAATGCATCATTTCTCTTGGAAAGCACTGAATTAAACCCACCAGAAATGAGAGGATATAAAGTCTATTGATGCAGTTAATTACAGGCCAACCCCTTATAGCAGAAAGTGGAATAGGGAAAGAAGGCGAGTAGATATGGAGGGGCCAACAAAGATATCTGGCTAAGGCTATTAATAAAATTAACATTAAAAAGATTTTTCCTAAGAAAGAGAGTATTTTTGGTGGTGATTTTATTGTTGACCTGCAGAATTATTGTTATCAAACTTGTTAGGATTTTCTACATCAATGAAGACTAGCATTTCTTAAAAACAGCATTGGGGGTGGACCAAATAATCAGATGGGTTGTTTACTGGTAGAATTGCAATTTTTAGTTTTTTGTGCCTGTTCCATCTTGCTAAGCCCTAATTATAAATTGAAATTTATATTATGGAAGTATCTTTAAGTCTTTAAAAAATAGCTATAGCAGTCCCGATAAGTAGAAGCCATCATTAAGATGGTTTTTCAGGATGGTGTTTTGATAAAAAACATTTGATATGATTAAAATATATTTGATTAAAAAATCTTGTTGAGAAAACTTTAATTTTAGTCATTTATCTATTTATTAAATAAACTAGAGGCCTGATGCAAGAGTAGGCCTTCCTTCCTCTGGCTGCCAGCACCGGGTTCCGTCTGGCACCTGGGACCCAGGCTGGCTTCCCTCTGGCCCCAGCTTGGTAAGGAAGGATGTCAGGAATGACATCTGGAAGACATCCGGTCTAATTAGCATATTGCCCTTTTATTATTATAGATATTAAATATTAGCACCTTTTATATTCAACCATTGAGCTTAAAGTCTAATATAGGAGAGAGATATTTAGAAAGTAAGCAAGCAAACCAATAATATTAATTCCATGAAGTTTCATATTGTTGTGGCAGAATGCACAGAACGATCAGCCAGCACTCTGAGGGAGGTAAGTTTAACCTTTATTTCACAGATCTGCTAGTCCAGGGGAATTCTGGATCCAAAGCCTGAACTGCACTTGTGGGGAGGCTCTGACCTATACGTGTCCTCCTGTGGCGGGTCCCTGAGGGTCCCCACAGCTCCGCCCAAGTCAGCTGTGGTGGAGCCCTGGGGTTAGGCTCTGCAGCTCTGCCCAAGTCAGTCAGAGTAGGGAAGCAAGACTACAGTTTTAACCAGATACTGAACTAGGTTGCAAGCCCCCCCCCCCCCCGCCACAACCCCCACATTTTCCTTTTCAATATATTATGAAGGAAGGAAAACAGGCTATGTATAAACAAGGACTGCAGTGATAATTTTAGATTATTTTTACAGATTAGGATGGTGAATTAGTTTGTGTGCGTGTGCGTGTGTGTGTGTGAATTAGTTTTTATTGCTGTGTAACAAATTACCATAAATTTTACCAGTGTGAACATCACTGAATAATTACCTTATGGCTCTGTTGGTCAGAAGTCTGGCACAGTGGGACTGGGTTCTCAAAGGCAAAAATCAAGGTGTTGGCTGGGATTCACTTTTTAGCTGAAGGCTCTGCAGGAAAAAGTATGCCCATGTCCCAGAAAAAGCATCCAAACCTATCAAAAATGTTATGAGTTTATTTGAGCCAAAAAATAAGGATATGCCTAGAAGCAAGATCTCAACATTTGAGAATATGCTGCAGGGAATGGTAGTTTTGCAGTTCATTTCATAGATATACATTAGAATTAAAGGGGAAAACATAAGAAAGTTTACAGAAATCCATTAATGATAGATTAAGGAGGCAGGAGAAAACAAAGTGGGGAAGTCTCTAGAATAGGATAAAAGCCAAATGGAGAGGGGGGGAGAAAAAAGCCGAATGGAGAGACACATACTCACTTCTTTTACATTGGCGGGTACAGGACAGTTAACATTTAACATTAACAGTAAGTAGAAATGATAGAGGGCAACAAGATAACAATGAGTTTAGTGGTGTCATGCTCTGGTGCCTGCGGCTGTGCCTCGAGGGGTCTGGAAAAAGAAAATGAGTCTGACCTTTCAATGGTATGTTATCCTAGATGCATACAAACAATAGCAGGCCTCACAAAGTAAAGACTGACCTTTGCTAAGGAAGCAATAGGCTTGGGACGTGACTACCTACCGCCATGACCTGCCAGTTAGGAATTTATGATCAGACCATCCTGCGTGGTGACTTTCAGTCACTGAGCTTGCCAGGTCTACTCTATAGCCCTCTTCTCATTCACACTTCCAAACTCATTGCTGTTAGGAGCGAATTCAGTTCCTTGCGGTTGTTGGACTGAGATCCTTGTTTCCTTGCAGGCTGTTAGCAGGGGCTACTCTCACTTCCCATGGTTTGCCCACATTTTTGGGTTTCCTCCATCTTTAAGTCAGCAGGGGCACATGAAATCCTTCTCAGGGTTTGAATCTCTGACTCCTGCTATCAGGCAGAGAAAGTTATCTGTTTTTAAAAGGCTCATTTGATTAGGTCAGATCAACACTGTTAATATCCCTATTTTAAGGTCAACAGATTTGGGACTTTGATTCTATCTTTAAAATCTCTTTAGAGCAGGGGCTAGACTAGTGCTTGATTAACTGGCTGGAGCAAGGCACACGTGTACATCAGGGCCAGGATTGTTGAGGGGCTATCTTTGAATTCCGTTTACACAGATGGTCAGGAAAGAAAAAGCCTCCCTGGGAAACTGAGGCCTGAATGATGAGAAAGAACTAGTCCTAAAAATATCTGGAGAATATTTCCATCCCCCTATAAGGTGGTTTATAATAATTCCTCATTCCCAATCCCAGCCCCGGGCAACCACTAATCTACTTTCTACCTTTTTTAATTTGCCTTTCTGGACATTTCATATGAATGTAATCATACCATATGCATTCTTTTGTGATTGGCTTCTTTCACTGAGGTTCATTCATGTTGTAAGCATATATCTGTACTCCGTTTCTTTTTATGGTAGAATAGTATTTTCATGGTAGAATAGTATTGTAATAGCTCTATAGGATAGAGCTCTTTTGTTCACCCATTTCTCAGTTGATGGATATTTAGTTTTTTTCTATTTGGGAGGATATTATGAATAATGCTACTATGAATACTCATGTACAAGTCCCTGTGTGGACATATATTTTCACTTCTCCTGGGTAGGTACCAAGGAGTGGAATTGCTGAGTCATATGATAAGTCTATGCTTTACTTTTCATGAAAAAATTATTTTTCAAAGTAGCTCCAGAATTTCATACATTCCTGCCGGCAATGTATAACAGTTCTAATTTCCACACCCTTGTCAATGCCTGTCATAGCCATCCTTTCGGGTGTGAAGTGGTATCTCATTGTGGTTTTGATTTGCATTTCCCTAATGAAGTTGGAATTGTTTTCACATGAGTTCTGGGACATTTTATATCTTTTTTTGGAGAAATATCTATTACAATCATTTGTGCATTTTCACTTGTGCTATCTTTTCATTATTGAGTTGTAAATGTTCTTTATATAGTATTCTGGATAAAAGTCACTGATCAGATTTATAAAAAAAAAAAAAAAAGATTTGGGGGCAGGGGGGCAAATCCTAACCACTGAGAATAGCAAGAGTCAAGACCCTGAGACATGCCCCAGCTGGTCTGGCTCAGTGAATAGAGAGTTAGCCCATGGACTAAGGAGTCCTGGGTTCCAGTCAAGGGCACATGCCTGGGTTGAAGGCTCAATCCCCAGTGGGCATGCAGGCTCAATCTCCAGGTGGTGGCCAATCAATGATTCTCTCTCATCATTGATGTTTCCAACTCTCTCTTCCTCTCCTTTCCTCTCTGAAATCAATAAGAATCTTTTTAAAAATGTGCAATGACTCTAGCCTCTTTAAAAAAAAAAACCTTGAGCCAAAACCGGTTTGGCTCAGTGGATAGAGCGTCGGCCTGCGGACTGAAGGGTCCCAGGTTCGATTCCGGTCAAGGGCATGTACCTGGGTTGCGGGCACATCCCCAGTAGGAGATGTGCAGGAGGCAGCTGATCAATGTTTCTCTCCCATCGATGTTTCTAACTCTCTATCTCTCTCCCTTCCTGTCTGTAAAAAATCAATAAAATATGTTAAAAACAAACAAACAAAAAACCTTGAGACAAGGCAGAGATTTTCTTATTCAAAAAACAGAAAGATACAGGTGATATATTGTAGAATTGTATACCTGAAACCTGTATAATTTTATTAACCAATGTCACCCCAATAAATTCAATTAAAAATTAATGAATGAATTAATTAAATGTAAAAAAAAACACACACCAAAAACTAAAAGGGAAAAGGATTAAGAAGTATAAATTGGTAGTTACAGAACAGTCATGGGGCTGTAAAGTACAGCAAAAGGAATATAGTCAATAATTTTGTAATAACTATGTATGGTGTCAGATGGGTACTAAATTTATTGGGGTGATCCCTTCATAATTTATATAAATGTCTAATCATGGGTTGTACACCTGCAACTAGTGTAATATTGTATGTCAACTATAATTGAAAAATAAAAATTATTTAAAAAGCAACAACACAGAAATAGGTCAGCAGGGCTAGCTTGTGGTATAGGAAATCATATAGAAATGATGTCAGAAAAGTAAACAGACTTGAGACCAAGAGAAGGAATTTAGAATTCATTCTAATTACAATGGGAATCTTCTATTGGAGGGTTTAAGTGAATGAGGGACATTTCAAATAACTAAATATCTCTTGGGTATTACCCTCACCAGAATATACACTTGACCAAATTCTGATATATGGATTCTTTCCTGGTGTTTAATCATACAGATTTATCTTTCCTGGTGATTTATCATACAGAAATCAGATTCTTTTGTTCTTGTTTTAATGAGTGCAAGACATCTTGAAATTCATTTCATTGAAATTTTTTTTTACACTTTTGAGTGCTATGATACACCACTAATTATAGTTTTATAAAGTGGATAAAATAAACAAATATTGTAGAGAAAACATTAAAAATTAAATTTCTTTATTTCTTGAATGTACAATCTTTGATTAAAATAAAGTTTCATCCAATTAATACTAGAAAAGTTGTTCTTTAAAATCTTTTATATTATACTAGAGGCCCAGTGCACAAAAATTTGTGCACTCGTGGGGGTGGCGGCGGGGGGTCCCTCAGCCCGGCCTGTGCCCTCTCGCAGTCTGGGACCTCTCGGGAGATAAGGACCTGCTGGCTTAGGCCTGCTCCCAGGTGGCAGAGGGCAGGCCCAATCCCTAGGTGCGGCCCCTGGTCGGGCTCAGAGCAGGGCCGATCAGGGGGTTGGGGAGCTCCCCCCTGTCACGCACAGAGCAGGGCCAATCAGGGGGTTGGGGAGCTCCCCCCTGTCACTCACAGAGTAGGGCTGATAGGGGAGTTGGCGCACTGCCCCCTGTCACACACAGAGCAGGGCGGATCAGGGGGTTGGGGCGCCGCCACTCTCACACTCAGGGCAGGGCCGATGGGGAGGTTATGGCTCTACCCTGTCACACACAGAGCAGGGCCGATCAGGGGGTTGGGGCACTGCCCCCTGTCACACACAGAGCCGCAGGGTGATCAGGGGCTTGGGGAGCTCCCCCATATCAGGCACAGAGCAGGGCCGATCAGGGGGTTGGGGCACCTTCCCCTGTCACGAGCAGAGCAGGGTGGATAGGGAGGTTGTGCCCCCCCCCCCCCCCCCGTCACACACAGAGCCGCAGGGCGATCAGGGGGTTTGGATGCTGCCCCCTGTCACGCTGATCCCGGTGCCGGGAGGCATATTACCCTTTTACTATATAGAATAGAGGCCTGGTGCATGGGTGGGGGCCGGCTGGTTTGCCCTGAAGGGTGTCCTGGATCAGGGTGGGGGTCCCCACTGGGGTGCCTGGCCAGCCTGGATGAGGGGATGATGGCTGTTTGCAGCTGGTCACACACCCTTCAGGGTGGGGGTCCCCACTTGGGTGCCTGGCCAGTCTGGGTGAGGGGCTGAGGGCTGTTTTCAGACCAACTGAAGCTCCCAACTGCTCCTTTTTTTCTTTTCTTTTTTTTTTTATTCTGGGCCAGCTTTAGCTCTGAGGCTTGGCTCCAGCTCTGAGGCCTCAGCTGCTGAAAGAAGGTATCTGGTTTGTTTCGGTTCTATAATCGAAACTTTGTATCAACTCCAGCTCTGAGATCCCAGCCCGCTGAAAGCTGGTTTCTGGGGTTTTGTTTAGCTTCTATTTTTGTAACTATGTTTCAAACTGCAGGCTCAGAGGCCGGCAAGGCAGGCGGGGAACGTTGCAGTCCTCCATCACTGAAGCAAGCAAGCCTCATGTTAGTTTCAAGCTGCCTGACTGCCAGCCACCATCTTGTCTGGCAGTTAATTTGCATATTGCCCTGATTAGCCAATGGAAGGGTAGTGGTCGTACGCCAATTACCATGTTTCTCTTTTATTAGATAGGATAAGCTCGAGGGAATAAGTGAAATTTTTTCTTGTGTGAGAAATGTGTGCTTTATTTAGCTTTTGAAATTCACTGATGTATGAGGCTACTTGGTTTGACTTTTGGGTAATTGTTTGGGCTATTTGCTCTCTTTTCTTTTTTTTTTAAATATATTTCATTGATTTTTTACAGAGAGGAAGGGAGAGGGATAGAGAGAGAGAGAAACATTGATGAGAGGGAAACATCGATGAGAGGGAAACATCAACCAGCTGCCTCCTGCACACTCCCTACTGGGGATGTGTCCACAACCAAGGTACATACCCTTGACTGGAATCGAACCTGGGACCTTTCAGTCTGCAGGCCGACGCTCTATCCACTGAGCCAAACCGGTTAGGGCATTGCTCTCTTTTCTGCTCTCAACATGTTGAATCATGCTCAAGTATAGAAACAGCCCTGACATACATTTCAAATTGGGAATTCCTCAAAATATTATAAAAGAAATATACCATGTCGAAAATTCTGAAAGTAGAAGCATATAGAGCATCAAATTCTAGAAGTCTCTAATGGTGATATACACATGCCCACTGTGTCAATGCTCATTTGAAGTATTAGAGTTTACCTGAGAAGCATATACAGTGAACCACTCTTTAAGGCCTTATACTTTCTGTGCTTCCCCAAATTTCTGCTCTTGTCCTCTTTTTCTAGGCTCCAGTCTCTTGTTTATATTCATGTATTTTCTTGTTCTATTTCTTCTTCATTTACTGTCACATGATCATAATCACCATATCATGCCTTTGCACCATCTTTTAAGTGATCCCACATAGAAAAAGTCCTGTGTTTTATCAACACTTTACCACTAAGCTAAGCTCTAGACAAAACTGGGAAAAATGATCCTTCAGTCCTTCAATCTTTCCTTTAAGTCCTTGTTGACTTCTTTTTAGCACCTCCATTCTATCAAGTATCTATAAATCTCAGGCCTTCTCTTTCTTTTCCTACATTAGGGCTCAGATTAAGCTAGATCATATGGGAAACCTCTAAGACATATTAAAGTTTAAACAATTAATGGCTAGTTTCACTTGTGCAGGGAGTGTCTGCATTTGAACGTAGGGTAATTGGTTAATACAAAGGACTGAAGATCTAATCACGAAATGTTCAGAACAATCAGATTAGGTGCCAGCCATGCCCAATGTCCATGGAACTGCCCTGCTCAGGAAAGGAGCCCCAGGTTCTTTGCGCAGTAAGACACTAATCTGACCGGAGTGGGCACCTGGCTAACTAAGGCCCACCCATAAAACACCAATCACCTAGAAGACTGACTGGTACAAAAGGTTCTTCCCAAGATGGTGAGGTAATTCACGAAGCCAATTAGCTTATATTCTTCCAGAGTTTTGTCTGAAGATTTCAGGAAAAATTCCTCAGTAAAGGTAGGAGAGCAGAATGGTCAGGCCAGTTAAGAAAAACAGAGCTAGGAGAAAGACCACAAGGTAATGAAAGAGAAAATAATTGGTCCCCAAGTGTTTAGTTGTCTATTGCAGTGTGATGAATTACCCCCAAACTTAGCATTTCCAATAACGATTTTATATTCTTACTAGAGGCCTGGTGCACAAAATTTGTGCACAGGTAGAGTCCCTAGGCCTGGCTGGTGATCAGGTTCCCTGCCTCCCAGTCTCCCCACCTCCTTCTTCCCTCACTCCCTCAGTGCCCCACCATGACTACTGGTTGCCTTCCATGTTCCATGCCACCCCCTGGTGGTCAGCGCACATCATAGAGAGTGATGGAACTCCCGTTCTCCTGGTCGAACTCCCGAGGGGACACTTTGCACATTAGCCCTTTATATATATATATAGGTGATTTTGTGGGTCAGGAATTAAGGCAGGATTTACTTGGGTCCCTTTTCTGCTCTACTTGGCTTTAGCTCTCTCATTCACTCATTTGTACTCACATGGTGGTTGAGCAGAGCTGGAAGTTCCAAGCAAGCTTTGCTCCAAAGTATGGCACTTCAGTATTCCTCCACATGGAATACTTTCTCCTTCCAGGTGGTCAGCTTGAACTTCTGCAGTGTGGTGGTCTGTGAGTGGTTGCCCTCTTACAAGGTGGCTGGCTTCTAACCTTGAAAGTGATGTGATCACTTTTGCCACATTCTATTTGTCAAAGTATGTGAAGGGGCTTGCCTGAATTCAAGGGAAGGGTAAGAAACAGACCTTGATGAGAGGTGTGGCATGAATTGGATGATATCTATAAGTCACCAAATCAGGTTTTTCTTAGATCCACATGTCTTTCCAGGTCCCAATGGACAGAGTTGGGTGGTGGTGATGAAACTGGAGTGGTATTTACTACTACTTAAACCATGACTTGCTGATACTCACTATGCTTACTAGTAATGTCTTACTTAAGTCACGTCACAATGCCTCTCTAGTTTAAGGATATAAATGAGGACTTTACCTTTCTTTAAATCTCTGCTAGCAATTATTTTCTATGGAATCCCCTTTAAATGTGCCAATAACTCTTAAGTTAATAGAACAATAAAAATATGAAACTAAAAAAAATACAAAACTGATCTTATATAGAGGTTTCCTTTAAAAAGTTGTGCAGCCTGACCAGCGTGACTCAGTGGTTGAGCGTTGACCTATGAACCAGGAGGTCACAGTCCTATTCCCGGTCAGGGCATATGCCTGGGTTGTGGGCTCAGTCCCCAGTAGGGGGGCATGCAGGAGGCAGCAAATCAATGAGTCTCTCTTATCATTGATGTTTCTATCTCTCTTTCTCCCCCTTCCTCTCTGTAATCAATAAAAATATATTTAAAAAAATTTGTGCAGAGGAGAAAAAATATACATCTGGCCTGGTAGTATGAGGTATAATAGGATTGAGTATGTGTCAAAGAGGGGATGACAAGGATTAGACATTTATTTGATTGTGCCTCATTAATCAATGAATGTGGGTGTAATGCATATGAGTAAATTCTTTGCTGAGCTATCTGAAATGCCAAGGACTTTTCACAATAAATGCTGTTTTCACATTTCATGGGTTAGAAGTATATAATGCATATGGCATAAAATGTATATCTCAGGCAACTGGCACAGAGAGGGTGAGTGGCAGGGGGACAGGAGGCGCAAAGAGTGGCCGAACTGGAATGACCTAGGATGAAAGAGATGCTCCGATCCCTTTGTGGGAAATGAAACCTAAGGCACTTGAAGACAAGAGGAAAGTCACATTAGAGCTAGAAGACTTCTATCTTGGCTTTACTTACTTATTTTTATAAATAACTCTAAGATAGGTTAAGAAACTTACCCAAAGTTTCATAATTACTTGGGTATAGCCATTTGATTTATAAATGTATAAGTGTGCATGTATCTACCACTTAGTTTGCGTGTATCTACCACGCTATACATGCAAGTAATATTTTGGACCTTTGAAACCTCACCTCTGGTTCTGTCATCATTTATAAGATCTACTTCCCTGTGTTTCCTTTCAAGACTGGCATTGATGTTAATTTTAAAACTATTTTACCTGTTTTAAGTCAGGTTTCCTCAAACTTTAATGTCAAGATTATGATTTACTGCCCTAGCCAGTTTGGCTCAGTGGATAGAGCGTCAGCCTGTAGACCAAAGGGTCCGGGTTTGATTCCAGTCAAGGGCACATACCTCGGTTGCAGGCTCCTCCCTGGCCCAAGCCCTGGTCCAGCTCATGCAGGAGGCAGCCAATTGACGTATTTCTCTCACATCAATGTTTCTCTCTGTCTTTCCCTCTCTCTTCCACTCTCCCTAAAAATCAATGGAAAAATATCCTTGCATGAGGATTACAAAAAAAAAGATTATGATTTATTAGGTCTGAGATGATGTAGTTCTCACAAACTCCTAGATGATGATGATGATGATGATGCTTTTCTGGGGGCCACACTGAGAATAGCCAGTAATTAGGGTGTCAAAATGTGTCCCTAAAATACCAGTGGAAATCACCAGGAAATTAATACTAGGTTTAAATGCCAAATGAATTCTACTTTCCCAGGATTGCCAAAGATTTATTCATTTATTCAAGAAATAGTTATCAAGAACTTATAATATGGTAGGTATTGCTCTAGGAAAATAAAAGATAAATTTTTTACTGTCATTTCTATTATTATAATAAAGCACCAAATTTTTGCTTATTCTGAAGTCACTTTTGATATGCCCAAGCAATCTGCTTTTCTAATGCCCTTTGGGCATAGACTATATATATCAAAACACTCTTTAACTGTGCCATTTTTGATCAAGTTCCCAGAATTGAGAAATACTTTTGGAGACTACTTTTAGTAAAATGTTGCTTCAAAGTAAAATGTTTCACCAATTAAACAAGTGGAAAGACATGTTTTACTTCTAGTCCCCAGAGGAAACACAGCTTATATTGTCTGGTACTTGAACTTGGTGAATGTGCATAGAATGCTTTGTGCAATCCATGTGGTCTTTTGTGACATTAGCCAAGTCAGGTTGACCTGCCAAATAACAGATATTGCTGAATGTCAACCAGAAAGAATGAGGTGAATTATTTGGTACTGTCTTTCTTCATTGCAAGGGCAACAACTTCACCATTTATTAATCCAATGAGATGCTCACTTGATAATTAACCTGGGAGTTACAGCAAATGTCTAATTGTACCCGTGACAGCAAGAGGGTGAAGTTTGCTGAGCCTTGAAACTCTCTCAACACTTCCTGAGGAGGGGCAGCTTTTTAGCTATCGGTTGGTGGCTGTGAGAATTAAAAAATTCATGCTATTGCAACAGTTGATTGCCCCAGCATCTTCTTTCAGTTAACGAAATGTCGAAAGTTCAAGTCCTAAGTTATTGGTGGAACTAACAAGATCCAAAAGAATACCACTTGTAAGATAAAATCTTTAGGATTTAAAACTTATTCACAATCATGCTATTAGGGTTGTATTTTGTATGCATTTACTAGTTCATTATAATTTATTCATGAATATCTTTTTATTATGTAAAGTGTAAGTTACTTGTGAGCAAAACTAGTGCCACCTGTTTCCCACTGTGCCCATATACAGCCTTGTATCTGGTCTAATTAGCATAATAATATGCTAATTAGACCAGATAGTTGAACGACCTTTCAGTTGACCTTCTGGACGAAGCTGGGGCTATGAGGGCCAAAGCAAGCTGCTGCAGCTGCGAGGGCCGAGCCCCTTGCACAAATTTTGGGCATCGGGCCTGTTATATGCAGCTCACCTTTCCTTCCTCCCTCCCTCCCTCCCTCCCTCCCTCTCTCCTCCCTCCCTCCTCCCTTTCTCCCTCCCTCTCTCCTCCCTCCCTTCCTTCCTTCCTTCCTTCCTTCCTTCCTTCCTTCCTTCCTTCCTTCCTTCCTTCCTTCCTTCCTTCCTTCCTTCCTTCCTTCCTCCCTTCCCTCCTTCCTTCCCTCCCTGTCTTTTCCTTTTCCTCTCTCTCTCTCTCTCTCTCTCTCTCTCTCTTCTTTCTTAGGATAAATTGTGAGTCATGATCAAAGGAGAATATTCTTGCAAACTTTGAAACTTCTAGCCAAAGTATTTTCCAAAAATGTTGTACCAATTTATGCTGAAATCATTAATCTATGAACTATTTTTTTCATCCTTACCAGAATTGTTCATTATAAAATTAATGTTTCCACATTAGCAAATATTTCACCTTTTGGGTTGGGTTCTTTTTAGAGCTTTGTATCTTTTATAGTATTAGAGAAATTAATCTTTTTATAATTAAAAATTCTCAATATACTTCTCTTTTTAAAGATAGATTAACAAAATCAATTTATACTCCACCATCCATATCTGCTCAAGAGCTATGACACACTTGGCTATATCTGTCAAAGCATCCATTTTTGCTTGTCCACTCAAGACTTTACACTGTTACCTAAGTCTAGGAAAAGAAATTCCTCTGGGCTAGCTTTTTCTCTTTATCACAGGCTGAATTTGCATTCAGAGGTTCCCATTTTCTTTTTCTTGATGTTACCCAATATATACCACAAAGTAACTTGTGGCTCTAATTATAAGAAGTTAACTAACCTCCAAAGAACACAGTGTATTTCTATGTGCAGAATAATCAGCAGCTAGTGCTGATTCCGTTTCACACATTTCCCCTTTTTAAAAATTATTTATTTACTGATTGATTTGAGAGAGAGAGAGAGAGAGAGAGAGAGAGAGAGAGAGATTGGTTTCCTGTTCCACTTATTTATGCATTCACTGATTGCTTTTTGTATGTGCCCTGACTCAGGATTAAGCCTGCAACCTTGGTGTACTGGGACAATACTCTACCAGTGGTTGGCAAACTGTGGCTCATGAGCCACATGAAGCTCTTTGGCCCCTTGAGTGTGGCCACGAAGTTTCAATTGCACTATATGTGCGTGCCCGTATGTGGTATTTTGTGGAAGAGTCACACTCAAAGGGCCGCAGTTTGCCGACCACTGCTCTAACCAACTGAGCCACCTGGCCAGGGTCACACATTTCCCCTTTGATAAAGTTCTAGTGAGGAGAATGATGGATGAGAGTGGAGGGAGCATGGCTGAAAACTCACATTTTGTGAACAGTATCACCAGTTATCTATTCAAAAGTTATCTGAATAGTGAATAATTTTTTTTTTAATTTTGAGAAACTTTCTTATTTTGAAAAACTTAGAACAAATTATGAGACTAATACAATGAACACTTGTAAATTCTTTATCTATATTCACTAATTCTCAATATTTTGCCATATGTACTCTATCTCCTTTTCTTTCTATTACATTTTCCCCTGCATTAGCTGAGAGTAAGATGCACCTTATCACTTTACCCTTAAATACTTGAGCATACCATATATTTCCTAATAATTATATATTCTGCTATACAACCACCATATAATTATCACTACATAAAATTTATCATTGACTCATTGTCTAGTATTCATTATCAATGAGTATTGTCTAATGTAGTGGTACCCAATTCATACCCAAATGTCTCTGATTGTCCCAATGGCTCTAAAACTTGTTTTTTTAATCTAGGGATCTATCAAGAATCATGTATTTTTTTATTTTTCTGAAAAATATTTTTATTGATTTCAGAGAGGAAGGGAGGAATGAGAGAGAAACATCAATGATGAGAGAGAATCATTGATTGGCTGCCTCCTGCACACCCCACACTGGGGATTGAGCCTACAACCCAGGCATGTGCCCTTGACTGGAATTAAACCTGAGACCTTTCAGTCCGCAGACTGATGCTCTATCCATTGAGCCAAATTATCCTGCTTTAATCTAGAACAGTTTCTCAGTCTTTTTTTTTTTTTTTTTAATCTTTCATGAAATTGACATATTGAAGATTCCAGGCCTCTCCTCCCTGTACATTTTGGAATATGAAATATGTCTTTCTGCTGTCATACCAATCTACTTTTGACATCATTTCTCTCTTTGTGTCTTGTTTACCCAGGTCTCTGCACTAGCCTTTATCTAGAAAACCCTTTTCTTCTCTTTCATCAGTTTTTGGGACACTTTTTAATTTTACTTTTGTTTTTTCCCTTTCCCCTTTCTTGTACGCACTCATCTGTTTCCTTCAGATAATGTTATTTTTAAAAATTGTAAGTAGCCTGGTAATATCTGTCTTCTTTCTGACTCTTTAGCACCTCCCTTCAACGACTATGTGTGTTCTGAAAAGACAATTTTTTTAAACATATATTTTTTAAAGCATAATTTAAATTTTCCTTTTAGAGTTATACTTGCTTTCACTCATCTCCCCAGCACTCTTTCCTTTGTGTGGGTCTCACCTGAAGTTTTCATTTTCCAAGTTGCTCTAAACTAAAAGTTTACTTTTATTAAAATTATGTCCATATACTTTGCTATTCTTGGCTCTTTGGTAGAAAAATACATTCTGCCATATTTCTGGTTCAGCATACATGAGATTCTATCTCTTTTGGTCAACATGAACCTTGGATTTAAAGTTTAAAGGAAGGAAAATAAGCTTAACATACCTAAGCAAACATACCCGTTAAAAAATGGCTCTTATAAAGTTACATTCTGATTATTTGAAGATAATACTATCAAATGCAGTCTCATTGGAGAACATGTAAGACCTGGAGGGGCCTTTGAGGTAATTAATTACTCTACTTAGTTTTCAAATGAGGAGGCAGAGAGACCAAATAATTTAAAGTCACATTTGGTTGGTGGCAGAGATGGCCACCATATCCTGATTCTCAGTTCAAATTTATTTCTTTTGCTCTCACTGTGTTTTAATTTAATATTTTCTTAGAAGTAATATTTGGATGAATAGAAATAATTGAAAAACACTTGGAAATGGAGATGATGAAATATTAAGAGGGCCAGTAACAATCTCATCAACTGTATCTTCTGTATTAACTGTATTGCTTTAAAAACATAGTCTTAAATATATATATATATATATATATATATATATATATATATATATATATATATGTATAGTCTTGCCCAGCTGGTGTGCCTCAGTGGTTGGGCATCAACCTATGAACCAGGAGGCCACAGTTTGATTCCCTAGTGAGGGCACATGCCATGTTTCAGGTTCAATCCCCAGTAGGGACTTGCAGGAGGCAGTCAATCAATATTTCTTTCTTATCATTGATGTTTCTATCTCTTTCTCCTTCTCCTTTCCTCTATGAAATCAATAAAATTATATTTTAAAGAAACACCAAAACATAATCTTGCTGTTATAGCTATAGCTACAGATCTGACATTTACTGAATTATTGCTTTGCACTGGGCATTTTTCTTGGCATTTTGCATTCACTCATTTAATCTTTACAATATCCCTAAAAGTTGGTATATTATTATCCTCATTTTACAAATGTAAAAACACTTGAGTAACTTGTTTTAGGTTATTTATTGTTGGTACCAAAACGGGCTGAAAACTTTTCAGTTTCCAGGATTATGCACCTAACATTATGCTATATTGTCTCTCTTGGTCTTCAAACACAAATACCATCCATTCTCTTTCACAGAAGTAGAAACTAAGGCATTGGTAAGTTTGAATGATTTTTTTTTTATTGGTACCCAGCCAATGAGATGCCAATAGCTATCCAAAACTACCTTTGCCTCAAATTGGGATTTTTTTTTTTAGTATCATAAATCCTATATAATAAAGATGTAATATGCAAATGGTCATTACAAAACGACCAACCGCTTAATGACTGGATCATGGATCAGCAGAAGGGTGGGGCAGCGAGCTATAAGCAGCCAGCGGAGAGCTACAGGAGTGGGCAGGGCAGCAAGCTATGAGGGAGGAGGTGGGGGGGAAGAGGGGGTGGGTGGAGCTACAGGAGGGTGGGGCAGAGGGTGGAGAGCTACAGGAGGGTGGCAAGGAGCTACTGGTGCATGGATTCGTGGGCAGGGCTACACTAGTATGTTATAATCTGCATTCTACAAGGATTATTGGTGAGACTTCCAACAGGAATTTTATTAGGTTACATTAGTTTGTCACATTGTTTCTTCTTGCCAGTGTGAACTGGTGAGATGGCTGCCTGTAGTTTATGTTCTGTCATCTCTAATAATGGAATTCTTTTTCTATACAGAAGTCAGAGACTAGATATTAATAACTAATTAACAATCTCCTTTTAAAAATAGAAAACACTAAACTAAACTCCACATTTATGATTAATGTAATCCTTATATTAAAGTGTCATAAGTTAGTATAGCTACTACTATCAATCAAATAATGCTTTAAAAGGCCAGTAAGGCTGGAAGTAACTTAAGTATGGTCAATAACTAAGTGGATAATAGAAAATAGAATTTCGGCCAAGAGTTCGATATATGAACTAAATTGTCAATGAGATTTGACCTGATAATGGGATAAATCGTGAGCTGATGACCCAAGCCCTGAAAGTTTCAGACACCACGGGAAAGAGGAACTGGAGTGTATTGTGCTTGATGATGTATGATACCATCGTAACCCTCCATTCAATTTTAGGCAAGTAGAAAATAATACTTTAAACGTTGGAAAATTGCTCTGAATTTCATGAGGCTCTGCTTCTGTCTATCTCCTTCTCAGCTATGTGTTGGCTAATAGATGAAGAATACCTTAAGATGAGAAGAGGCTGATGGCCTCTTGAAACTCTCTAAGGACCAAGGACTTGAGGTAAGTTTGACACCAATACATAAATTTCCCTGACAATCTGGGAAATGAAAATGGCCACTAACATCTCTTTGAATGACAACTTATACAAAAACCATTGGTACCTTCAATAAAATTCCCCCTGCTGTTTTTTTTTTTCTTTTGCGGTGAGGAGGGTAGCCTACACAATAGGTAATTATTGTTGAGCCACAATGTAAGTTGGTTAAGACCTTATCTCAACAGCATGTCTTGTTTGAAAAATGAAGTACAAAAGTCTAACTCAGGGAGAGTGCATGGCTGAGCAAGTGTCTGTGGAAAAGAACAGAGCAAGAAAGAGAGAGCGATAGGAAAGGTAAATGCCAAATACATCCATTTTTGGTCTTCTAGATACTACATAAAACTCCAGAATCTTATACTGCATGCCTATCCTAAAACAAATTCTATAGGGAACCTATGTATGAGTCTGAACATGTAAGCTGATGCCACATTTTGGTTGAGAGGATTTATTGTTGGAGAACATCAAAATATAAGTTTGTTATTTGTGGCAGAGGCTGAGGCTGTATCCTAACACAAGCATTAAGCAGTTTAATGCACTTGAGTAAGTGGTGGTTTCAAGTTATCAGGAACTATTTCTCAAGGGAAGGGTAATAAGGGCGACAACAGAGGTGAGAACCTCTGCTAGGAAAAGATAGACAAAAGCTAATGGTTTCTTATGGTGACTTGTGTTATATTACAGGTCTTATCTGTGGGGGCCCTGGGGCCCTGGGGAAAACTACTACCCAGATTAAAAACTTATGTTTTAGTTTTAGAAAGGAAAATAGGGTTCAGATGGAACAAGTGAATGAAAACTCTGAATGGGAAGTAGTTTAAAATAGCATATTTTTCATTTATAAATGAAATTGCATAAACTTAGGTTGATATATATCAGCTTGGGACTTTGAGAGCATGGGCACTCTGCTGTTATATCTTGATTCTTGACTTATGAATGGCACATTCATACGTGGGTTTTGTTTTTTTTTTTTGCCATGGGAACTAAATTCCTGGGCTATAAACGAGCTGCTCTTCCTCTGGTCCCCACCTTTGGAGTGCACAGTGACAGGATTCCAAGACCTAGGGATGCAGTACTCAACATTTGGATGGTCCAGATTTTCAGCTGCATGATTTTAAGTAGAATTTCTTAGATTCACCTGGGAACCTGAGCCATGGATTTACTGAGGGGGGGAAAAGTTCCAATTCCAAATCACTGACTTACAAGTGTATTTTGGAACATATTCTGTTTTTATTCTCATTGTTTGTGAAACTCTCCTCGTGTGTTTATAAAAGACATGCAGTATGTTGTTCTCTATCGCGTACAGCTCTTTGGGGAACGATGGGTGCTGTGCTTGTCTGGGCCTGTGGGAGAGTGTTTATTTAAAGGCAAAGCTTGCTCTCCTTACTTCTGGCTAACACCAAAGTAATCATATACCTCACTCCTATCATTTGACTTAATCGCTCCCTTTGGATCAAGTGAGACAATTTTCATATTTATGGATGTCTAAAAGCAAATATGCCAACAACTTATGATTTAATGAGGAGATTTATTACTTTAATTAACAAAAAATGCCCAGAGAAAGTTCCAAAATATCTCTTAGCCATTCAGATCTTCCCAGACACTCCATCACCTGTCACGACTCCCCTGTCCTACTGAGGTCAGCACTGACTTCCCCACTGCGCTCCCAGGAATGGGGACTGTGCTCTGCTGGCACCCCAATGGTGAAGCGGCACAGGATGGATTTATTCTATGGCGTTGGCGGCTTCAATGAATTACTTGATATACCTCAATGCTTTTAGATTTTGCAAGTTTATGTCTTCATTACTCCTTCCTTGCATCCATTAGTTACTTAGAACCAGGTAACATATCACCTTTTTAATGGCCAGCAGATGAAAAGAAGGAGGGAGAGTCAGCCTCTGGCTAGGTTTCAGGCAGCATCAAGATGTGCATATTCAGCATCAGTCATTATTATCTTATTTGGTTTCTGAAGTGTGAAAATGGGTTAAAAACACAGACTACAGTCCAGCTGGTATAGCTCAGTTGGTTGAGCATCATACTATGTACCAAGAGGTCACCGGTTTGATTCCTGGTCAGGGCACATGCCTGGGTTGGGGGCTCAATTCCTAGTAGGGGCAGCGCAGGAGGCCGCCGATCCATGTTTCTCTCTCATCAATGTTTCTACCTCTTTCTCTCCATTTCCTTTATTCTCTCTCTAAAAAGTCAAGATCAACTGAAGGACTTGTATGCATGCATATAAGCATAACCAATGGATGCAAGACACTGGGAGGGGGGTGAGGGCATGTGCCGGGGGGTAGGGGAGGCTGGGGGAAGGTCAATTGGGGAAAAAAAAGGAGACATATGTACTACGATTTGTAATACTTTAAACAATAAAAAAAGAAAAAAGCATGTTTTTTTAAAAGAAAGAAACATTATATATATATATATATATATATATATATATATATATATATATATATATATGAATACCCACCTAGTAACCAGCAGAACAGGGGCCTAACACAGAAAATAAGTCCTTGTTTCTTATATTCTCTAAGAAGCATTTGCAAAATTTCTGAAGTAGGGAACTAGTACCAATTCCCTGATTACATGAGCTCAACAAATGAAGGAAAGATGTGCCATTCTAGGTATTAAGAAAGTCAATTCCAGCTTGCACTTGAAGCATGTTTCCCAGACAACTACACATGGTATACAGATGACTGTTGTCATGAGAATCATCTTCCTGGTCTACTAAAAATGCTGCTTTTCCTCGATTTCCTACCTTCAGAGTTCTCAGTAACTGAAGATTTAAACATACCTGGCACTTAAACTCAAGTCTTTTCTAACTTACACGCTCTTTTGAGGTATAATCTTGCTATTTATCCATCAGGAGATACAGTTTGTTTCTCTTTCCCTTGAATCTTGGCTGACCTGTAGCAATTCTTTTCCAAAATTAGCAGGTTTTTAGCTATATCATGATCTTATTAGACTTTTTTTTGATTCACAGAACCTAATCATAGATATTGTGAAGATATATATGCCAAGATCCAAATAGTTTTATCCACAGATTTGGCCATGGGAATTGGACCTGCTTTGGTGAACCCAGGGCATGCGATGGCTCATGTAGTTGCTAATACTTCTGATTCAAAGACGTTGAAAACAGAGAGTCTATTGTTGCGTTTATGGCTTGGTTTATGAGGCAGAACTAGGAGAAATAAAAGGATTAGAAGGATCAAGTTAGAAGCTGGAGTGGGAGGAGAGAATATGCAAAAATGCAAGCAGGGCAATTTATAAAGATATACAGGCACAAGATTTGATGAGGTCTTGGAATGCTCAAGTCAAAAGAGAAGTTAGAACAAACTCCAATACAAGACAAGCTAGAGGAATAGAGGAACTGAATTGAAAAGGACAAACCATAGAGATGTGTCCCCAGGAAATGAGTAATTGAGCCAAAAGTCCTGTGACTGGGGCCATCTGTTCCTAAAATAAATTCACTGGATAGAAGACACTTATGAGGACTTAAGCAATGTTCACATTTTCTCAAAAATGAGTGTTTTCACTTTGGAGCTGTTTTATTATACACGAAAATAAACAATGCCATCTATGTTTGTAGTTATTTCTACACTATTCATAGACTTTTGTAGCATTAACTTAGAAGCAGGATAATAAGCCTAGCTCAAGTTTCCTCACATTTATTACATATTTTTGTACTGAGTATTATATAAAGTGGTAAAACTAGGCATGGGGCTTGAAACTGAATTTAAAATCTGAGTCAGAATATGAAAGCATTCTAGGATTGTTGAAAATATAAACTAAGCAAACACACACATGCACACACACCCACACCCACACCCACACCAATGTAGTCCTGAAACTTAGGCTTAAAAGAGGGTTTGTTTTTGTTTCTACCAAGAGGATATTAGAAATTATATGGAATAATCTATATACTGATCCTGTTAGTTTAAAATTTTTTGTGATTCTTGTTGAAAGAAAAGATGAGTATTTCAAGAAGCGGATACAGCGACAGCATGAAACCCTAAATAGAAAGGTGGTGGAATGGGAAGACAACAGGAATAAAAGGTGACAATAGTTTATTCATTCATTTTCTCATTTATTTATTCATTTAGAAATTTAGTGCTGCAGTTGCCTTATTTTGTTTTCCAAGATGACTGCAACAATATTTCTCATTTTACATACTTTTTAGAAATATAATTTTGCTACTCATCCATGAACAAGTAGAATCTGTTTTTCTTTCCCTTGATTCTTGCCTGGTCTGTGTCAATTTTGTCCAACATATTAGCAGAAGTGATGCTGCATAACTTCTGAGGCTGGGCTTTAAAAGATCTTCAGCGTCTGCCTTTGTTTCTTGGAACCCAGGCACCATGCTGTAAGGAAGCTCAAGTAGCTCTCAGAAGTAACCCTGTGAAGAAGAATCAAGTCCCCAAAGTTTCCTGGCTGACAACCCCAGCTGAGTTCTTGCCTGTTAACTGACAGTCATGTGAGTGAAGCCACTGTGTGTTTTCCATTTGTCCTGGTCTCCCAGATGAATGACATTACATGAAACAGAAAATCTACCCAGTAAAGCGATTGAATCAAGAGAAATTACAAATCTTTGTTGCTTTAAGCCACTGAATTTGGGAAAGATTTATTAAGCAGCAATATATAACTGAAACTTCTTACTATGTACTTGTCATTGGGATAGTTGAAAAAAGACTCACATTCTCTTCAAAGAACTAACAGAATTAATAGTTTAGAGGAAGAAACCTACATTTATTAACTATGTATATTATATATGGTAAACAAATTAATTAGCAGGATATCATGCCCAGAGAGAACACAATGAAGTAAATGATGAATACATTCTGGGGAATTAGGGAAAAAATACTTCTCTAAGAGGAGATAAACATTTAGCCAATGTATTTAAGTAAGGCATTTTAGACTGAGGGAATTGTATGCACAAGTATATGGAGACATGAAGCAGTATATATGTATCAGTTAGGACACATTTGATGGACAATATGAATAAATCTGAACCAAACTAGATTAAGCCAAAAATGGAAGGTCTTGGTTTATATACATGAATGGCCTGGGGGAGACCTGGCTTCTGGTTTGGCTGCACACAGGGTCTCAGATGAAATAATCCATATCCAATTCCTTTCCCTCCATCATTCACGTTGCTTCCTCCGTGTTGGCTCTGTTCTTATGGCTGTGGTCCCAGATGGCTGCCAGTAGATCTAATTAAGTAATTCCTTGGTTTGTGTTTAATAGAAAAGCTCTAGAGCTTCTTTCCCAGGATTCCTGAAAAGGTAAATTCCATCATGAATCACTGGCTCTGGTTGGCTAGTGTCCACTCTTGGGACAATCACTGTGACCCAATTGCAGGCACTTAGTAAGGGAAAACTTAGACTATGGTTTCCAGAAAACAGTCCCCCAGAGAGAACTTAGAATATGGTTTCCAGAAAGTAGAATGGATATTAAATGCCTACTACATGGTATTTGATGGTTGAAGCTGCTTGAAATTTCTAGAGAGTGAAATGGCTTAAGGATGAAAAATGACAGGATATGAGGCTGTTGATATAGGCAGAGAAAGACAATCTAGGGACTTGTATCTTGTGCTAAAAAACTTGATCCTTAACCTGTAGGTGATACGGAGCCATTGAAAGGTCTAAGAAAGAGTAGAGACATGTTTTTAAAAAGACCCTCTTTGCATTAGAGAAGAAAGTTTGGGAGGAATAAGTCTGCAGGCAGGGAGACTGAATAAGAGACACAGTTTAAATAATAGACTCAACAGATTCTTGGGAATAGAGTCAACTGGATATAGGAGTTGATTGGATGAGTGGAGGCGAGGGAAACCTCCAAAAGTGTGAATTGAACTGCAGTTCTATAAGCCATGGGAGTGTCTGCTGTGTCAGAGAAGGCCCTGGGAGAGAAGGCCGGAAGATGCCCAGCTTACTAGTAGTACAAGCTAGTCTCTGCTATTTTGACTGGTCTTCAGACTATAATTGATTTTTATCTTCTTCCTCTTCCACCACCAATGCTAGATTTTTAAAGCCCTCAGCCAACACTTAAGCTGGTCTAGGTTGCATGCCGGGTTGAGTTGAGTGGTCTGAGTCTTAGGTTACTTGGCCTTTGTGAGGCTGTGATTGTGCCAATTGCCAGTTATCTGTTGTCACCAGGCTCAGAAGCACCACACAAAAGGGTGAATCCTCCAGGTTGCAGGTATAGTTCCCTTTGTCTCTATTTTGCAGCAATCCTAACTCCTCAGGAAAACCAGGTTTGAATGTTGCCATCAGTAGAATATCCCTTTTCTTTGTCAATTGGCCCATTGGCATGAGGAAATACAGCTTCAGGTTCCATAGAATACTTAACAATATTCCCTAGTGGAAGAATTCCTTTGGTTCGCCACCCCTTTCAGGGTTAGGAGGTCAAAGGCAACAAAGCCTGAGGCTTCAGGGAAAGAGAGCACAAATTTTGCAAGTGCTTTATTGGCAGTGGGGCCAATCCTAGTAGTACCTTTTTGTAATAGTAATCCATTCATTGCACAGGAGTCTCTATACACCTCTACCTCAGACCATTCTCCCTTCATAAAATGTGGGCAGCTAAAAATACTGATCAAAACTCTGCCAAACAGCATTTTCCCTCCTCATTGTCCCTTAGGGACAACCGTGAGTAGAGCTGTAGCACAGGGGCAGCCCTTTTTGTCCCACATCAACATATTGAGCTGACTGTGAACAGGCCCAAGATTTCTCTTCCCTTGTGAGAAGGAGGACTCGGGGCAGAGCTGTGTGTTGTGGGAGGGTCATTGGTATGCAGGTACAATATGGGTAATCGATAGAGGGATTATGGCCACATATTCATATCCTTTACATGTGTCCTCTAGACCTCTTGAGGCCTGACTCCCAATATTCTATTTTCATTATACAGTTGATTGGAGCCGTGGCATTGACATCTAGTTCACAAAATTTGCTGGTTTTCAAACATCCAGTTCAGGGTCTGGGTGCATGAGCTCATGTGCCATGGTGAGTGACTCAGTCTCTACTGCGGAAAGTATGGCCTTGCTTTAAAACCAATTGTTAACAGCAATATATTTCTCTCCGCGAACTATGTTAGTTGTATTCCATAACGACTTAATTTTCAAGCAAGTTGTCACTGAGGGCAAGTGGACCTAATCCACTGGGGGACTCTTGGAGACTTTATGAAACAAAATATGTAGAATGTATCCCACTTGAGGGCTGAGGGAGTGTTCACCAACTCTCATCAGTCACTCGCTGAGGGCTGCACTGGCTTCTGTACTTCTGGCTTTCCCCATACTCTGCTGGCTATAGAGGAGCCCGCGAGCAGACACTGCCGTACTGGCAGTTAGAAGTCAGGTCTATATGTACAGAAATGGAAAACGACAAGGTACCCTGTGTAAGGCGCTGGCTGAGCACATCTGTTTTACCCATCAATGTTGTGACTCGTTATTAATGGCAGGGTTGCAAGCACAATGGCTTGTCCTTTATCTTAGAGTGCATGAGGACACGTCCTGACATATATCATAGCATTGGCTCCCTACACATCTTCAAAATATGTGGCAAGCCCTGAACCTTTGTAGCTTTTATCTCTTACTCTCTTGCATGAATGATTTTTAACTGTGGCAATCCTGTACTTACCATTTCCTGTTCATTATAATGTCATAAATATAGTGGACCAAGCACAGTGTTCTGCAGAATGTCAAGATGATCCACTCCTTTTGCACTACATTTTGATAGAAAACAGGAGAAGTAATATAGCCCTAGGACTAGGCCGTGAGTCTGTACTCTTGTCCTTTCTACATGCATCTGAATTTCTTTGATCCTCATTACTGATGGGGACTACAAAGTACATCTTCACCAGGTTAATAGCTACATACCAAGTAACAGCATTTGAACAGTTCCAGTGCTGACCAGTTCTAGTAAAGATAGCATATCTCACACAGACACAGAATTGTGGTTCTCATTTATTAAATTAATGCTAAGCTTTTCAGTTTTATTTTTTTTGTTAATCCTCACCTGAGTATTAAATTAATGTTAATCAACCACCATCTATAATGATGTTGACTTGACAGCGATATGACGGCCATAATACTTGTGTCCTTTACGTCTTGGTTGTAGTATTAACCTTACATTTTCATATGAATTATGGTATTGCGTCTGATTTACTATCTTGGCTGGGCATGGTAGTTTGAAATCCTTATCCTTGGCCTTTCATATAATAATGGCTCTTCTTGCACAATTTAGGGAACTGCATGAGCTTTACTTAGCTGCTGCATATATCCATCCCAATTATACACTCAGAGGCAGAGGAAATAACAACAGGATGAGTCTATAAACCATTATAAGATAATGCTTGACCTTCACAAGCCTCACTCTAAAAAGGGTAGCAGGGCACGGGGGCATTTCACATCTCCTTGTATTTGTGTCAGCTCAGAAGTATGTCTAATTGTCCTTGAAAAATTAGAGTGCTCCTCTTCCCCCAGTGCACAATCTGCTCTAGTAAATGGCCACAGGTGCCTTTGGTAGTAAAGTGGGGAGTGTTTATTGCATATGCTTGTTGTGGCAGTATATACAACATGCTTTCATTAAGGAGGTCCTGAAGGATCTTTCTTTAAGAAAGGCTATTCTCTTCTTCAATGATTGGCTCTTTGTTTGAGAATAGGCTCCCATCTTAAAGCTGGTTGAATAATGATGATGTTCCCCTGTAGAGGTTGACATCAGCCTTCTGCTTGCCAGCCATTGATCAACTGGCCATCTATCTTACCCTTGGGAACACCATGGCCAAGGTCCCCTGATTGCCATTCTGGATTTAATGCCCATTATGAGTAATCACTCCCATCTTGCCTCTGACTATTAAATGCTATCACCTAGTATCTGATTTTTTAAAATTCTATCATACTTACTGGTACAAAAGAAATGAGTTCTATTGGGGCATCATTTCCTACTATATCCCCTGGCCTACAGAGAAGAATTAGCACTGAAATTCTAAAATCTATAATGGAATTTCCTAAAAGGTTTATTCCTTCTTGTCTTACTAAAAGGGGCATGCTTTGGGCCCTCCTGCAAAACATGGTTAGGATGAGTTTTCTTGTTCACTACCCTGAGCCTACCAAATCCTTCCCCAATACTCTGCCAAGGCAGCTCTGGTAGCTCCACCTTTTTAACCAGAGGCCATAATGGTGACTGAGTTTCAAGGAGGCACCCCAGCTTTGGGTTAGGACTGGTTTCTGCTGAGACATTAAATCCTGAGTCATGGAAGAGTACTTCAATGTCAACGAATCTCCCTTATTCAGGTTTATATACTGCCTCTTCATCTTAATTATTAAAATACACTCACACATTTTTTAAAATTCCTGACAGTACGTATAAGCCAGTACTACATTTTCTGCAATAAAACTATTTCTTTTGGAGCAAGGAAAGTATTTCTCAACTCAGTAAAGGCATAGCCATGACTTTAGTTATTGGTTTGTATACTCTAAGGCAGCGGTTCTCAACCTGTGGGTCGCGACCCATTTGGGGGTCGAACGACCCTTTCACAGGGGTCGCCTAAGACCATTGGAAAACACATATATAATTACATATTGTTTTTGTGATTAATGACTATGTTTAATTATGTTCAATTTGTAACAATGAAAATACATCCTGCATATCAGATAGTTACATTACGATTCATAACAGTAGCAAAATTACAGTTATGAAGTAGCAACGAAAATAATTTTATGGTTGGGGGTCACCACAACATGAGGAACTGTATTAAAGGATTGAGGCATTAGGAAGGTTGAGAACCACTGCTCTAAGTGGAGGTGATGGTGGGTCATAAGGAGGCAACATCATCTGGCTAGGCATCTGTCTCAGGTGAGGTCTTCACAAGACCTTCAGGTAAGGATGATATCATTACCATTGCCCCATATCGTGCAGTCCAATGATTTCCCTTTCCCTTATACTTCTCACATCTACCATGGGTGAGAGTCTTCATAATTGAATGCTACAGAATGCTAGGTTTTATCATATTCTGCTTACCACTCGTAATTGGATTATTGGTATCAACTAAATAAAGATAATCCAGCTACAGAATCTCATTCTGAGGGTCTGCTTTCCAGAACTGTTCCTGGTAACAAATGCTTTCGGGTTGCCTTAAAAACAGTGCCTGAGACAAGAACTTGGGTACAGGTAGTTTATTTAGTTTATTTGGAATGTGATCCCACCAAGCATAAATGGCCGAGTAAGAAGAGTGAAATAGCAGTGGAGGAAGATCCAGTGTAAGGGTACTTTATTGGGATCAGTGGTCTGGGCAACAGAAGACTTCTGATAAGAACAAAGAATGCCTCCAAGAATTAGCCGTCTGAAATATGGGTGTCTGGAGCATTTATCTACGGGCTCCTCCATTGTGGGTCACTTTTGTTTAAGCAGCTCCAATGGCATTATAGAAGGCCCAGGGGCAGAACACAAAACTACATGAAGCAGCAGGAGTCCGAGGTGGGACTTTGGCAGCAGGAGCTGCATTGGAATTGTCCATAATGACCAGGGCTGGCTAGAAGCAAGATGGGAAGTGAAATTGTAGATTTAGAAAGGAAGTCAAGGCTAGGGATATAGATATAAAAGTTATGTAGAGGTGATATTAAAAACATAAAAATAAATGAGGTAATCAAAGAAGAGGTGGAGAACACCTATTTTTAAAAAGGACAGGGGAAGAGATTTCAGAAAAGAAGACTAAGAATGGATCAGAGCCTGGGGCGGGCTAGAAAAGGCCAATGGGGGGGGGGGGGAGGGCGGGGAAAGGGGGACATATGTAATACTTTCATCAATAAAGATTTAATTTTAAAAAAAAGAATGGATCTGATATGTAAGAGAACCAGGCGAGACTGGTATAACTGAAAACAGAAGAAAAGAGATTTCTCAAAGGAGAAGGTGGCTATCATCTTTAAATACCATGGAGAAACCTAAGAAAATCTGTGCTGTCACACTCTCTGTATTTATCAGGAAGGTCATTCTGACCTCAGTCTTTGTAAGTTTTTGTAAGGTAGTAAGGACAGAAGCCAGATTACAGTGGGTTAATAGATTAGATGACAGGGAGCAGGGACAGTGACGATGGCAACATTTTTAAGGTGGTTCACTGAGAGGCAAAGTAGATGAAGAGGACTCAGGATTAACAGGAAAGGGAGAGAGTCTTGGGTGGGTGTTTAGGTTTCAAAGCTATAAATGACTCACCTCAAAGATTTTTTTTTAAACTTTTTCAGTTGACTAAATCTTTATTGAGGCGTTCATTAGCCAGTTAATAGGAGTCTCCGCTGCTTTAGGAAATACCATCCTTTTAATTTATCCCACCACATCCTCTTACAAAAGGAGAGACTTGGGTTACAACTGGGTTGTGCTCTACTCTCACCACCAGAACTTGAGTGAGGGCCGGGGCTGCCTAGAGCCTGGAAACAGGAGGGAACATTGATTAAAATAAACACAAGGCTTGTTTACATATTCACAGGAAATGTCCCACAACATATTAAAATGGAAACAAAGAGATCAAATTCAAGAAAGGGATGCAAGTGTTGAATTTCCCTTCATACACAGAGGCCAACTTTCTTTACAGTAGAAAGCCTTGAAAAAGAAAATGAGCCAAGTGCACTACTGTTTCCCCTGGCTGCCAGCTTTTCAGCATCCGGTCACATGGCTGCACTGATTTACCCCCTTATTATAGGCAGGCAGGAGCTTGAAATGCCTTGCTGGAGCCGAAGGCGTCTGTGCAGATGCATATCATATCATATCGTAGGCAATTGCAGTATGACTCACACGGTGAGGCTGGGAGTCTTGGGAGTTGAACTGAGGACAAAATGGGAGGGATTTCCCTTCCCTAGGCTGGTCTCCAAGAACTCCCTTTTCACACACCCCATTTTTAATGTGAGCTTACTGCTTGGCTGGAGTGCCTCATGGAGAAAGATTAGGAGGCCTATCGGGAAAGTTAGTGCTTGTTTCTTTCTTTCTTGACGTTGTGTTTTACTGTGCTTTTAGTGTTGCTTTCTCTGAAGTTCCCCAACTACATATATTAGTTTATAAAAAAAAAATTATAGCTAAGATTGGTGATGATGATGATACTGCTTAGAATGTGTAGAACAATATTATTGGGGAGTCCAAAGAACAATGTAGCTCTTAATCCTTGAAACACTTATTAGGAGACATTAGGAGATAATTTTAAGATTAAGACTGATCTTTCCTTTCCTCTTCTCTCTCCTTTCTTTCTTTCTTTCTTTCTTTCTTTCTTTCTTTCTTTCTTTCTTTCTTTCTTTCTTTCTTTCTTTCTTTCTTCCTTCCTTCCTTCCTTCCTTCCTTCCTTCCTTCCTTCCTTCCTTCCTTCCTTCCTTCCTTTCTTTCTTTCTTTCTTTCTTTCTTTCTTTCTTTCTTTCTTTCTTTCTTTCTTTCTTTCTTTCTTTCTTTCTTTCTTTTTTTCTTTCTTTCTTTCTTTCTCTTTCCCTCTTCCTCCTAAATGCTACTGTGTCTGCCTTGATAGCCTGCTTTTATCACAGGGGTATTATGAAATTAATAACACATAAGAAGCTATTTAAATTTGTATAAAACCATATGGTGTCTTTTTTTATTATAATGATAACTTCTGTGCTATTTTGGAATAAAGTTCAAAGATGATATCATTGATGGGAACATGGCAATTGACGCTCATAAATATTTTCTTACTTTTACTCTGTACATGAAACTGAACTAGGAGCAATAGTGGACTTGTCATATTGTTTTCTAACTAATTGGTTGATGACAATAGTCATACCTTTGTTTCAATTCTACCTGTATCAGAACTTCTATGTGTATCTGTATCTATATATATCACAGGTTCCTCAAACCGTTTACTAATTTGTTGATACCACAATTATTTATAGTCTGGCAGTAACCTTCCTTTTTGGTCTCATCTTTTTTAGCAATTCTCAGCATACTCACCAAAAGATCTGCCTTGCCAGCTGGTGTGGCTCAGTGGTTGATTGTCGATCCATGAACCAAGATGTCATGGGTTCGATTCCTGGTCAGGACAGGTGTCCTGGTTGCAGGCTTGATCCCCAGTAGAGGGTGTGCAAGAGGCAGCCGATGAATGATTATTTCTCATTGATGTTTCTAGCTCTCTCTCCCTCTCCCTTCTTCTCTAAAACCAATCAAAACATATTAAAAAAAAAAAAAAAAGATCTGCCTCTGTTTTGTTTCTGACAGAATGGGCTGGTCTATTTTCTTGGCGTCCAGAACTATTCGACCACCCCTGACACTTTCCTCAGTAGCTACTTTTCATATATTTCTGAACATTCAGTGAGTAAAACATTAGTGCTTGCTATACACCCAATGTTCTTGAACTAAATTTAAGTCATAAATGGAGTTTTACATAAAGGTTGATGATCTTCATGCAACATCACTCCAGCAATGAAACTAAAACCCCTTGAACAAAATTCTGCTGTGTAGCCAAGAGTGCCATGGTTAGATTCCAGCTTAATAAAATCGTTTAGCATTTGTAACTTTAAGCAGATGAGTTGCTTCTTATTTGATGTTGGAGAGAAAAGAGAAAAGAGTCTCACCCCTCTCCCCCGATTTAGGCAGGATCATGACACTTACTATGGGATGCTATCCTCTCCTGCCCCTGATCAATTTAAGGGTTTATTGCAGCCGTGGGCAAACTACGGCCCGCGGGCCGGATCCGGCCTGTTTGAAATGAATAAAACTAAAAAAAAAAAAAAAAAAGATCATACCCTTTTATGTAATGATGTTTACTTTGAATTTATATTAGTTCACACAAACACTCCATCCATGCTTTTGTTCCAGCCCTCCGGTCCAGTTTAAGAACCCATTGTGGCCCTCGAGTCAAAAAGTTTGCCCACCCCTGGTTTATTGTCTAGTCACTTCATGTTCAATGTTGTATATGATACAATGTACTTAAGAAAAAAAAAATTAAGTTTTTTTAAGGTTTTATTGATTGCAGAGAGAGGAAGGGAAAGGGAGAAAGAGATAGAAACATCAATGATGAAAGAGAATCATTGATCAGCTGTCTCCTGCTCACCCCCTACTGGGAATTGAGCCTGCAACCCAGGTGCCCTGACCGGGAATCAAACTGTGACTTCCTGGCTCATAGGTTGATGCTCAACCGCCGAACCATGCTGGCCTGGCTATACAATGTACTTTTAGGATATTAGGTACTATCAGAGATTAGATACAAAGGTTATCTAATTAATGCCCAATAGGGCTTATGGAAGATGTTGGAACTGCTCACATGGACACCTGAATCATCTATAATAATAAAAGTGTAATATGCTAATTAGACCGGATGTCCTTCTGAACGTCCTTCTGGACGACCTTCTGGATGAAGCCAGGGCTTCAAGGGAAGCCCAGGTCCTGGGTGCCTGCCGGGCACTGGAGGGAAGCCGGTGCCAGCAGCTGGGGGAAGGAAGGCTTACTCTTGCATGAATTTCATACATCAGGTCTCTAGTCCATGATAAGCTCACCTCTGAGGACTGTGTGGAAGGTTGGCACACACTTGTCAGGTGTCTGTCTGCTCATAGTTCTTAGATCATAGTCTACCCTGAGTTGAGATGCTTCATGCTTCAGGGACATTACTGAGTTGGTGAAATCTTTAAATGGGAAGGAAAAATAAAAATGAAGTAAACTTTTATTCTGTTAAACATTCCTCTGGGCAGTTCTGTCTTTCTAGGTTGACAGAGTGGGTTTTTTTTTTTCTGCCAGATGCCCCTTTTCTCTCCCACCCAACAAGAACATAATAACAAATCAAAAGTATCACATTTCAGGTCCTCAATCTTAGCTGAAGAGTTGCAGGATGTACTTCTTTTGGGACCAAGCAATACAAGAACCTGTTGGTTTTCCAATGAGGATATGGACTAGAACAGAAGAGATGTGCCATGTCTGGAATGTGCAGATTTGTGGTTGTCTAGTAATATTATTATCCCTCCTGACCACACCGTTCCACCACATAACAAACTGTCCCTGCTTTTTCTAGGTGTACCAGTTAATAATGCAGATTTTTTCAATAGATGGGGTTACACATCTATTGATATGTATGTATGCTATTTTGTTGTAGTGACAACAAGCTTCAAAACTTCATATGTCAAATTTTCTGAAGGTGTTAACATCATATATATTTTTATGCTTAAAAATGTCGAATTTCGTGCCAATAAAAAGAGCATTTGTGGGAAATTTTAATTCATTACTTTATTTGAAGAAAAAGTTATTGCATACTTTGGGAAGCTTATGGTGAACATGCTCCACCTCAAGATACTTGTGAACACTGGCTTAAATGCTTTATTTATTTTAAAAACTATATTTTATTGGTTTTTTACAGAGAGGAAGGGAGAGGGATAGAGAGTTAGAAACCTCAATCAGCTGCCTCCTGCACACTCCCCACTGGGGATGTGCCCACCACCAAGGTACATGCCCTTGACCAGAATTGAACCTGAGACCCTTTAGTCAGTAGGCCAATGTTCTATCCACTGAGCCAAACCGGTTAGGGCTTAAACGCTTTAAAAGCGATGATTTTGTTGTGAAAGACAAAGAACGTCCAGGTCAACCGAAAAAGTTTGAAGACCAACAATTATAAGCATTATTGGGTGAAGAAGCATGTCAAACTCAAAAACAACTTGCAGAAAGATTAAATGTTTCTCAGCAAACAATTTCTGATCGTTTACAAGCAATGGGAAAGATTTTAAAGGAAGGAAAATGGGTGCCACATCAACTGAATGAAAGACAAATGGAAAACCGAAAAGTCATCGGTAAAATGTTGCTTCAACGGCACAAAAGAAAGTATTTTTTGCATCGAATTGTGACTGGTGATGAAAAGTGGATTTATTTTGAGAATCCCAAAATGCACCAAATCATGGGTTGATCCAGGTCAACCATCAACATCAACTGCAAGGCCAAATCACTTCGGAAAGAAGACAATGCTCTGCATTTGGTGGTATCAGGAAGGTGTGGTGTATTATGAGCTTCTAAAACCAGGAGAAGCCATTAATACTGATTGCTACCGACAACAAATAATCAATTTGGACCACGCTTTGATCGTGAAATGACCAGGATGTGCCAGAAGACATGGCAAAATAATTTTGCTTCATGATGATGCACCATCACACACTTCAAAACCAGTTAAAGACACATTAAAAGATCTTGCCTGGGAAGTATTAACCCACCCACTGTATTCACCAGACCTTGCTCCTTCAGAGTACCACTTGTTCTGATTGATGGCACACGCACTTTCTGAGCAGCACTTCATACGAAGAAGTGAAAAATTGGGCCTCTGAATGGTTTGCCTCAAAACAAGAAAAGTTCTATTGGGATGGTATCCACAAATTACCTGAAAGGTGGGAGAAATGTGTAGCTAGCGATGGACATTACTTTGAATAAAGCATTTTTGATTTTTCTCTTGAAATCGTAGTGTTTTCTTTGATCACAGAATCTGCTTTACTAACCATTAATGATCAATACCCATAATTAACCGGTTAATAATCAATCTGCATAATTAACTTGTTAATAATCAATCCTCATAATTAACCAATTAATAATCAATCACATTATTAACCTGTTAAAATTGTCAACCGGTTAATTATGCAGGTTGATTGATTATTAACCGCTTAATTTTGCAGATTAATCATTAACCGGTTAGTAATGTGGATTGATTATTAACCAGTTAGTAATGCAGATTTTGCAATAAAAGAAAACACGATAATTTCAAGAGAAGCATCAAAAGTGCATTATTCAAAGTAATGTCCATCGCTAGCACTTTTCTTCAAACTAGGAACTCTATCATCCACCCCTTACACACACACACACACACACACACACACACACGTGCACACACACAGCAGCAGCTTAAGGTTTCATTATTTAATCACTTTATGTTCAGTGTTGTATAGTTTACAATACCACCTTGAAAAACATGCCTAAAGGCATTTAAAGTTACAAATGCAGGAGAATTTTATAAAACTGGAACCTAACCGTGACACTCTTGGCTATCCAGCAGAATTTTGTTCAAGGGGTTTTAGTTTCATTGCTGGAGTGATGTTGCATGAAGATTGCCAACCTTTAAATAATACCTCATTCGTGATTTAATTTTATTCCAGACCAATGGGTGTTCAAAATGAAGCATAGAGCTGAAGTCTTTGTTTCTAAGAGAATGGCAGCAGATGCTAATTTAAATTTACAGAGTAAAAACAATGGCCCATTTCTAGCTAAGTAGAGCACCTGGGAGGCCATTGCAATTTAGGGAGGACACTTTCTGATTACGTGGTACACCTGCCTTTCCTGCTCTCAAGACCCAGCAGTGGCTACTTAGAACAGATAATTTATCATTTGTTATTGTTTTCATTTTCTTTCTTCAAGTTTTTGGATTTTTATTTCTGCTAGCAAATTTTAAAAATTATCTAAATTACTGGACAGCTCTTCCCCTAAGCAAAGCATAAACTTGCCTTGAAAACAACTTTTGCTTCTGAGCCTTAGAAGTGGAGAAGTTTTATCCTTTTGTGGAGATATGACAAGAGATTCTTGTCATAATTTTTCTTTTGTGAACTAGCCCAGATTACTCTCGGAGTTACGCTGAGAATTGTTAGGGAAGGAAGGAGGAGTGGCAAACAGAGGCACTGCGTTGTCATTTCAAATCATCAGTAGAACCCTGTTAAAATAATGGAAACTTAACTCTTACAGAACTCACCTATTTTAGGTGCCATTCTAATTTCTTTTTTTATTTTGGTTCTCTCTCATTTATCCCACCATTTCCCCTGATTCACTAGTACTGGAATATTTTTTTTTGAACTTGCCCAAGGTCATATTTTATAGCTGGTTGTCTGGGTTTAAGAAATATCTACTTATTGATGGCTAAGAGTGTTGTCTGATCAGAAATAGTCAGTGTTCCTCAAAAGCTAAAGTAAAGTGATTGAACTGTTTTCATGGAGAGGGCAAGAATGATGGTGAGCATGATGAGAAGAATATGCTGCCAACTTTTCCCAGAAGCTCATAGTGGAGGAAAGGTACTGCAATGATTTCTGAGGCCTTCTGTTCTCACAGTTGTATGTATTATAGTCTAGTCTTGTCTTACTTTTTTTGCAATTGAATCTTTTTCTTTCCCCTTCCTCTGCTCAAACATAGGTTTGCTGCTGATGAAACAACACAAAATAATATATTAGGAGACCAATAGTGAGTACTCTGTCTTATAAAAGTCTGGCTTAATGCCAGTGATGTTTAATGACTGGCTCTCTGGGTGAAAAGTCCTGATTTGTAGTATTTGCTGCTTTTCATGGTGTAAATAGGCCCACCATGCCTGATTTTAAGCTACCAATGTGAGGTCACTGAATGCAGAGTTGGGAAGAGTTATGCATAATCACCTTTTGCAAGCTGGTGCTAGCCAGCTCTAGCACATCACTGAAAATATGTTGAGTGCTTAGAATAAGGCTTGGAACATAGTAAATTCCAAACATGTGTGTCTCTTTATTAATCACTATTGTAATTATTATTGTCCTCTGTCTCTTCTTCTTCCTTTATGTCTGTAAATATGCGTACATCAGTAATATGCTGAAAAACTCTTTAAAAAAGTCTTGATTTGCATCATTTCCCAGTTTCCAGGTGTGTGTACAACGGGTGATTTGAAGCTGCCAGTAGATTTACACCTGGTTGGCAAAATTCCTGATTTAGTAGTCTGTCCTTTTAAGACAGTAGTAAACTGCTCAGCACACAAATGTTGTAAGAGTTGGTTTCCAGGGATGTCCATATTGCCTCCAGGATTTTGATCACAAGCATTGAAAGGACAGGTTGTAAGTTTTAGGTTTTGTTCAAGTGAACCTTTTCTCTTCTGAGTAATAACCTATGAATAAGTAATTTCTATTTCTTTTCCCCAACTCTTCCTTCTTTTTCTATTAGAATAATTTAAACTTTTAATTTACCAAAATATGTTTTTTAAAATCATCATCCACTGACATGCTTATTGATTTTAAAGAGAGGGAGGAGAGAACAAGAGAGAGAGAGAGGCTTTGATCAATTGCCTGTCCATGTACACCTTGAGTTGGGATTGAACCTGAAACCTAGGTATGTGCCCTGACTGGGAATCAAACCCACAACCTTTCAGTATACTGGATGACACTCCAGCCAACTGAACCACACCGGCCAGGGCAATTTGTTTTTTGTTTTTAACATTTATTTATTAAAGTACTAGCGGCCTGGTGCACAAAATTTGTGCAGGAGTAGGGGTGTCCCTCAGCCCAGCCTGCACCCTCTCCAATCTGGGACCCCTCGGGGGATGTCCGACTGTTGGTTTAAACCGGCAGTCAGACATCCCTCTCACAACCTGGGACCACTAGCTCCTAACCACTTGCCTTCCTGATTTAGTACTCCTAACCACTTCGCCTGCAAGCCTGATTGCCCCCTAACCACTCCCCTGCTGGCCTGATTGATGCCTAACTGCTCTCCTGCTGGCCCTATCATGCACAACTGCCCTCCCCTACCAGTCGGATGGCCCCAGCTGCCCTCCCCTGTTGGCCCGATTGCCCCCTACTGCCCTCCCCTGCTGGCCTGATCACCCACAACTGCCCTCCCCTGCGGCTATCCACCTCTTCCACTGGGACCCGCCTCCTCTGCGCGATGTGGCGGAGATGCTGGGACTGGCCTCTCTGCACCGCGCGGAGCTGTGGGACCCCCAGGCCTCACCACGTGGAGCGGCTGCTGGGCCTCGCCTCCATTGTGCATGCGGCCATCTTGTGGCTGCCATCTTGTGATGACATCACGTGCGAGGGCTACCTAGGCTTTTACTAGTATAGATAGCTGAGGAAATATATTTGTTTCAGGTGAACAACATAGTGATGACATTTATATATCTTGTGATGTGATCACCACTATAAGTCTAGTAACCATCTGACACCATACAAAGTTTGTTTTTAAATTATTATTATTATTATTTGAAAATATATTTTATTGATTTCAGTGAGAGAGGGAGAGAGAGGTAGAAACATCAATGATGAGAGAGAATCATTGATTGGCTGCCTCCTGCATGCACCACACTGGGGATTGAGCCTGCAACCCGGGCATGCACCCTGACTGGAAATTGAATCAGACCTCCTGGTTCATATAGGTTGACACAACCACCGAGCCATGCCTGCCTGGCCATACAAAGTTTTTACCCTATTATTTGCTATATTCCGTGTGTTGTGCATTACATCCCCATGATTATTTATTTTATTACTTGGGGCCCGGTGCACGAAGATTTGTGCACTGGGAGGTGAGATGGGGGGGGCCCTCCACCCGACCTGCACCCTCTCCAATCTGGGAGCCCTCAGGGGAGCCCTCTCCAATCTGGGAGTTTCTGTCTGTCTTTGCAATCATATGAGTGAATTGTCTGAGACCCCCAAACCAGTTTGGTTTGTTGCTCACAGAATAATAGAGGCTTTTTTTTTTCTTTGCTCCATTGGTGGAGATTTCCTGGAAGTTTTAGGATATCTTCCCTTTAATTTTTCCTAGACACTCTGATTTTACTTATGTCTCTCACCTTTGCTTTCCCTCCATCCCCAACCACAACAGTAACTTGCTCCAGGTTCACTTTGCTCTAGTGTCTAGGAGAACTATGATTCCCAGCGTTCCTGGTGCTCTCCCCGCTCTGGGCTTCTGCTTCCGGTCCTGGGGCTGCCACCAAAACTACTATTCCCAGAATTCCTTGTCCCCCCCACTCTCTGGATTTTCCCTGACTGAGGGAGCCATGTCTCCCCAAGCCTCCGGCTCTCCTGCTCTGCTCTCCATCTGGTGACCGAGGGAGCCACACCGCCCCAAGCTGCCAGCTCTCCCACTCTGCTCTGTGTATGCAAATTACCCACCATCTTTGTCGGGTTAGTTTGCATACTCACTCCTCATTGGCTGATGGGTGTGGCTTGTGGGCATGGCTTGAGCATAGCGGAGGGACAGTTAATTTGCATGTTTCTTTTTTATTATATAGGATATAGGATTGGATGTTTGTACCTCTTAGTCCCTTTTACCTTTTTAACCTACCGTATTCCCTCCCCTCCGGCAACTATTCTTTTGTTCTCTGTATCTGTGAGTCTATTTATGTCTTGTTTTGTTTGTTCATTTGTTTTGTTTTGGTTTTAGATTCCACATATGAGTGAAATCATATGGTACTTGTCATTTTCTATCTGACTTATTTCAGTTTGTATAATATCCTCTAGGTCAGTGGTCAGCAAACTGCAGCTCACAAGCCACATGTGGCTCTTTGGCCCCTTGAGTGTGGCCACAAAGTTTCAATTGCACTGTACGTGCGCACCCACACATGGTATTTTGTGGAAGAGCTACACTCAATGGGCCGCAGTTTGCCGACCACTGCTCTAAGTCCATACACATTGTCGCAAATGACAAGATTTCATTCATTATTATGGCTGAGTAATATTCCATTATATATCACATCTTTATTTATTCATCTATCAATGGGCACCTAGATTGCTTCCATATCTTGGCTATTGTAAATAAGGCTGCAATAAACATAGGGGTGCATATATTTTTTGAGTAAGTGTTTTTGTTTCTTTGGATAAATATTCTGAAGTGGAATTGCTGAGTTATGTGGTTGCTCTATTCTTAATTTTTTGAGAAATTTCCCATAGTTGCCGTGCCAATTTACATTCACACCAGTAGTGAATGAGGGTTCCCTTTTCTCTACATCCTTGCCAACATTTGTTGTTTGTTGACTTTTTAATCATAGCTATTCTGGCAGGTGTGAGGTGATATCTCAATGTGATTTTTATTTGCATTTTCCTGATTATTAGTGATGTTGCATATCTTTCATATGTCTGTTGGTGACAAATAGATTTTAGAATAAAATCTTATATTACACAACTCAACTGACATTTCTTAGAAAGCCTTATAAATTTAGAGCCTTGGACTTAAACTTACATATTTAGAAATTAGATTGTTGCTCTGGATCTTCAAAGTTACTACCCTTGTAATTGTGAACAAATCCCATGGCAAAAATAATAAGAGATATCTGAAAGGACAGCTGTGAGCTATGAAAAAGGATGTTATAAACTGTGCATATTTAAATATATGTCATGTTCTTATGGTCTCCAGAATCAATATTGTGGCTAATTTCATATCAACTTGGTACATGGAGGCAGGGATAGATGGATAGTATGAATTTTTAGTGTGATGAATACAAATGAAAGAAGAGGTCTTTAAGTTTAGGACAGTTTGGAGAGAAGCTAAAATTATATAAAATAAGTAGGATAGGTAGAAAAGAATGGAGAGGGCATGCTAGGTAGAAGGAGCATATAAATAAATTAACAGAAGTGTAATAAAATCAGTGATGGTCAGGGGGAACATTCATTCAGCACTCCCTGGTTGTCATGTGCCAGACACTGTGCGTGGTGCTAGGGCCATAAAGCAATGAGACCAAATTCCTATTTTCATAGACTCTGAAATCAAGAAAGAGAAGACGCACTAGATTGAAGATGGTTTGGGGAAAATGCAATTAAATAATGTTGGGTAAATTGAGGTAATGTGGGGGAAGGATGTGGAATGTGTAATTATCACGTACTTTAAAGAAGTCAATGTAGCTCAGCTGGCTGTCTCAGTGGTTATGCGTCAACCTGTGAACCAGGAGTTTATGGCTCGATTCCTGGTTAGGGCATATGCCTGGGTTGCAGGCTCAATCCCAGGTAGGGGGTGTTTAGGAGGCAGCTGATGGATGACTCTCTCTCTCTCTCATCATTGCTGTTTATATCTCGCGCTCTCTCTCCCTTCTTCTCTGAAATCAATACAAATATATTAAAAAAAGAAATAATTGTACAATTGTTAGTAGGTGAGTGACAAAATAGAATGTTGTAACAATCAATTTAGCTGAGATACGCAGAATAGACAAGGAGGTTGAAGACAGGGAGGGATAAGAGAATATGGAAATAAGTTAGCAATGAAGAGAGCCTGAATTGTGATGGATAACACTTGGTCCCTGATTATCCATTAAGAAAAAAAAGGAACCAAAGGTTTGGAAAACAGGTTGGTGAATTTTTCTGTGAAAAAAACAGGTAATAAATACTTTTAACTTTTCAGGTCACATGATCTCTGTTGCAACTACTCAATCCTGTCATTGTAGATAGAAAGCAGCCATTGACAGTATAAAAATAAATGAGCATGGCTGTGTTCCATTAAAACTGGTGGTAGTGCTGTGGCCAGTGTGGCTCAATGGATAGAGCATTGGCTCTTGGACTGAATGATCCCGGTTTGACTCTGGTCAAAGGCATGTGCCTCAGTTGCAGGCTCAATCCCCCATTCTGGTCTGGGCACGGGAGGAGGCAACAATCGATGTGTCTCTCTTACATCAATGTTTTTCTCCCTCTGTCTCTCCCCATATCCTCCACTTTCTCTAAAAATCAATGGAAAAATATCCTCGAGTGAGGATTAACAACAACAAAAAAGCCACACACAAAAAGAAAACACACACAAAAAAACTGGTGGTAATAAATTTAGCCCACCAGCTGTAGTTATTCAATCCCTGGTTTAGAGTAGAGAGAAAATGACAAGGGTCATACTTTAAGAGAGAGGATTATAGTTTGTTTTGAATGTACTAGGTTTAAGTGATGAAGGGGAAATCTAGGTGGAACTATGGAAATTTAGAATTGGATTTTGGAAGAGAGCTCAAGCTAGCATTCTGATTTGAGTTATTCAGTGTTAAAGTAAGAAAGTAGCTGTGCTTTTAGGGTCAAGGCAGGAACACAGAAACCAGAAGCAATGTAGTGCAAAGAATTGATTGAACAGGTGATAAAGGAGCTAAGGAGACAAACAGGGGACAAACCAGAGATTAGGAGTAGCATTTGACTAGGATCCTAAACCGTGGTTGGATGGAGGTGGTGTTTCTGAAGTAGATTGTTACAATAATGGTCCTAGTGGATGGCATTTCTCTGTGCCCCAACCTTTTGCAATATAACATTTCTGCTCTCACCATGAAGCAAAGTCTATTTCTTCTATCCATGTGAATAAGGATTAGTCTTGCAACTTGCTTTGACCGATAGGTTGTGGTCGATGTGCACTGTGTGAATTCTGAACCCTATAGGTGTTAGGAGGTCTTGGATTCCAGCCCTCTTGAGACCTTCAGGTCACCATGCTGTGAGGAAGCCGAGCGTAGTCCTCTGAAAGAAGAAAGGTCACATGGAGGAGAACCCAGCTAACAGCCAAACACATGCTAGACATGTGAATGAAGCCATCCTGAACCAGCCAGCTCCTGTCAAGCCATCAAACATGGCATCCAAGCCAGAGAGCAGAGGGAGGGAGATGCCCTGGCTTCTCCATCTTTTATTTTATGATTTGTTTATTTTTTTGTTAATCCTCATTTAAGCATATTTTTCCCCATTGATTTTTGGAGAGAGTGGAAGGGTGGGGGAGAGGGGAGGGGCGAGAGAGGTAGGGAGGGAGAGAGGAAGAGAGAGAGAGAGAGAGAGAGAGAGAGAGAGAGAGAGAGAGAGACACATTTATTGATTGTCTCCCGCATGGGCCCCAACCAGACCAGGTATTGAACCTGCAACCCAGGTACAATGCCCTTGACTGGGAATTAAACCTGCAACCTTTTGGTGTGTGGGCTGATGCTCTAACCACTGACTCACACTGGCCAGGGCAGTTTCTCCCAACTTTTATCCTTTTGTCTTCCTCACTGCTTCCTGCCAGTGCCTCCTTTCTTCCTGCAGCGCCCCCCCTTTGGTCTAATAATGAAATGAAGCCAGCTGATAGGAGACCACAGGAAATGTGTCTGCCAATAGAGTAGAACTGGGGAAGCAAGCCCAGGATTAGCATGATTAAACAATGGAAAGCAAGCATGAAGTTGAGGAGAAAAGCAGAGGATTTAGTCTTGTTGTGGTTATGAAGAAATGAGAGGAACTCACCAAGAAGCAGGGAAGGATCAACCAGATAGATTGGAGAAGCAAGAATGCAATGCTGACTTGAAGTAAAATATGAGAGAAGAATAAGGAAGAAGGTAAGGTCTGATAAATGGTGTAAAATAATGCAAAGACTTCAGGAAGGGTGACTGGAAAAAAACCCTCAATTTTATTTGGTGACATACAGTAATAGTGACCCATGAGTGGCCTGTAAACATTGATTAATTTTTCTTCCCAAATGATGGTTTGAAGATCCTCAAAAGTTTGTGAAATGTCATAGGGGATTCATCATTAAAAATGGTAATAGCATCTGTTTTGGTTTCTAGTATGTTGAAATTTTTATTTATTTAGATACTGTTTATAAAGATTTTCAAATGTAATAAATCTCCATTAAAAATAAAATAATAGAGATGTATAAAAATTAACTTAATAATCTCTAGTTACTGTTTTAAAAATGTATAAATTAAATAATAATAGGATTATTATATTTTATTTCAAAACTAACCTCTTTAGGAGACTTGTAGAGTGTATTGAGTGGCCCTGCATACCAATCACTGGATATAAGATGATCACATTTTTTATTTCATCACACAGTTGAATACCTCTAGCCACTATGTTGATTTAAAATATATATATATGTGTGTGTATATATATATATATATATATATATATATATATATATATTATTAATTTCAGAGAGGAAGGGAGAGGGAGAGAGAAATAGAAACGTCAATGATGGGAGAGAATCACTGATTGGCTGCTCCCTGCATGCCCCCCACTAGGAATTGAGCCCACAGCCCGTGCATGTACCCTGTCCAGGAATTGAACTATGACCTCCTGGTTCCTAGGTTGACACTCAACCACTGAACCATACTAGCTAGAGTTGTTAACATACATTTGGTACTTACACCAAATGTTATAAAGTATGATGTCATTAAATTTTGTTGCCAAATAATTTTTTTTAAAAAAACCCTGATGAGCCCGGCTGGTGTGGCTCAGTGGGTTCAATTACAGGTCAGGGCACATGCTCAGGTTGTGGGCTCAGTTCTCAGTAGGGGGCATGCAGGAGGCAGATGATTGTGTTTCTCATCAATGTTCCTACCTCTCTATCCCATTCCCTTCCCCTCTCTCTCTAAAAATCAATAAAAACATATTTAAAAAATATAAAAACCCTGACGTGAATCTTGACTGGGTGACTCGGTTGTTTGGAATGTCATCCCTTGCACCAAAAGGTTGTGGGTTCAATTCCCAATCCGGCACATACCTGGGTTTCAGGTTCCATCTGATCCAAGGTGGGGAAGTGTATGGGAGGCAATTGATGCTTTTCTCTCTCTAGCCCTCCCTCTCTCTCTAAAATCAATAAAAACATGTCCTTGGGTGAGGATTAAAAAAAATCCTACTGTGATTTGTTGGGCTTTCTGAGTGTGGGATTGCTTCCTTTCACTTCTGGAAAATTCTCAGTTATTGTCTTTTGCAATATTTCCTTTCTCTTTTCCTTGTTTTTCCTTCTGCAAAACTGAATGAGTATACATTAGATCTTCCTATCTATTTTTTTAAATATATTTTTTATTGATTTCATACAGGAAGGGAGAGGGAGAGAGGGACAGAAACATCAATGATGAGAGAGAATCATTGATCGGCTGCTTCCTGCCCTCCCCCCACTCATGACTTCCTGGTTCATGGGTCGACATTCAACCACTGAGCCATGGTGGCTGGGCCTTCTCTATCTATTTTTTATGTTCTATAATCTCTTATTCATATCCTCCTTTGTCTCTTGTGCTGTATTCTGGATAAAAACTTGAGTCATCTCTTCAATTATTTTTATCCTATGGCTTATCCTGTCCATTCAGTTTCTAATTTCCTTATTATCATTTTTTATTTCTTCAAGTTCTGTTTGTTTATCAAAACTGACTATAATTTTGACATCCTACTTATTTATTTAAAAAGTTTTAGTAGACATTCTTTTTTCACATTTTAAACATTGATAATAAATACCACCAAATGTCAAGAAGTCAGTTTTGCTCAATGTGCTTGAGTCCAGCCCAACTATAGTCTGGCACAAAGTAGGAAATCTATAAATATTTGTTTTTAAATTTATTATTTATAATCTTTGCAGGTCAAATTCTATTATGTATTGTATCTGCTGACTTTTGCTAATGGCAGCTTGTTTCCTTGGGTGTTTTGTGATTTTTCTTTCCTTATTGTGAGCTCATGGTTCTTGGAGCTTTATCTGGGAAACTTTGTGTCCTGGGTTTAAGGTGCTTTCCTTTGGGAAGTTTCTACATTTTCTCCTTCCAGATATTTCAGAGGCATTAACAACCGTGGGCCACCTTAAATGCTCAGCTTGAAATTTTTCTGGCTTGCACAGAGTGCATGAATCCCAAATCTATGTGAAAACTAGCTTATGATTAAGAATTCTCATGGGAGAATTTTTTTTCCCCTTGCAGGATGAAGGCACAATGTCTTACCATTTCTCCTGAAGGCAGAAATGAAGCCTTAAGAACACTAAGGTCATACAGCTACACAAAGAGTTAACACGGATTTATAAGGCTTAGAAGCTCATGCTTTTCTTATACCGAAAGTCATCAAATGACTTTATTGTGTTGATGTATGAACCTGACTTAAACCAGCTCTCTAGTGGGTAAACAAATTAGAGCTTTCAGGAAGCCAGTCATGTCCAGTTGTTGGAGTAGAATTGGAAATGGGATACCTCTGTGAATTCACCATAAAGGGTTTGGTGGTAGCTATTGGTCAGATACAGTATGCAACCACCAAAGGAAGAGAAAAATACATACATATGGCAATGTATGTATGCTGGTTGCATCTTTCTCCCCACGCTGGCAGAGGAACTGTAGTGTGTATAGACTTATAATAAGTGACTTTACCTTCTCACCACAAAACTTATACCACAAAACTTATTACTTGATAGTGAGTGAGGGAAATTGTATGTAAACTGTTAAGTGTACTTATTTTCCTGGGATGTTGTTTTCAGAAACAAAAATTATAGTAGTTTTCAATCCAGAATTTCTGCTACATTTTAAAACAGTTTAAATATGTTTTTATTGATTTTTAGAGAGACAGGAAGGGAGAAGGATATAGAGAGAGAAACAAACACCAATGATGAGAGAGAATCATTGATTGGCTGCCTCCTGCATGCCCACTTCTGGGGATTGAGCTTGTAACCCGGGCATGTGTCCTGACTGGGAATCAAACCAAGATCTCTCAACGCTCAACCACTGAGCTACACCAGCCAGGCTCCTGCCACATTTTTAGAATGCTATTTAAACGTTTTTAGTTTCTGTAACAAGGAAAGCTGTGAATTTTGAAGCAGAGATATGTATGATAATGAATGCTTGCCATTGACTGGCGACTTCGTGTAACATGTGGACAACTGATATTGAGAGAAATACGACCTTGGTATGTTAAGGTGACTCCCTGTTCTGTGGGCAAAGGTCATTTGAAACTCTGCACCCTCTTTGAAGTGTAGCATCCTCTATCAGCCTACCCTTTGCTTTAGAAAAAGGCGTTCAGAAAGATGTGACCTTAAGACAGGGTCTGCGGAGTTTCTTTCAAAGAACACATGTTAATGTGTTTGGAGGCCACTTCAGTCAGAGAAGACTTGACTTTTTTAGCAGGATTATAGGGTCTGTGTGTCTCCTTGTCTTCTAGTCCAGAGCATAAGAACAACATAGCCTGGCCGGTGTGGCTCAGTGATTGAGCATCGACCCATGAACCAAGAGGACCCCGGCTTGATTCATGGTCAGGGCACATGTCCAGGTTGCAGGTTCTATCCCCTGTAAGGGGCATGCAGGAGGCAGCTGATTGATGTTTCCATCTTTCTCCCTCTCCTTTCCTCTCTAAAAAAATCAATAAAAACATATTATAAAAAATAACAACATAGTGTGAGCAGAACCATCTACTGATTTTATCACTATTTTATCTGGGCAAGATAATTAATTTTTAATAATAATCATCATCATCATTGTTATATTTAATAGTATGATTGTTTTATAATTGTTACTATTATCATTCCACTTTTTCCTTTTCTTCCTAATGCGGTTAAAAGGGTTTAAGATTTGTAAAGCTGTTTACATTTTCCCATTTATTGCTCATAACAGCCCTGTAAGGAAACATTGGACTGTTTCCACGTTACAGACAGAAATGGAAGCTCAGCGGCATTAAACGATTTGACTGGGCTCTCTTCATCCATGTTGGACTATTGTTTTACTCCTTCAAATTTTCATCGTTCTTTCTATTTTCAACAAGGCTGATTATTTTTATTTCTGATGCTTGGTCACTCACACAATAGAGCTTTTTTTCCAATAGGAATTATAGAAAAGCTACCAATTTACTCAATATTACCTGTTTAAACAATGAACATATGACATTGACTTCCTGGAAAGATTTATGAATTTGTATCATCTGTTCATCTTCCCTTAAAAGTGATGTTTCAGGATCAATCTTCTAGGTAAATTCCATGTTATCAAGAAACTGATTAAACAGGGGAACATTTTGACCTCTGAAAATGGCCAGCCCTCAGAGATGGGGAGAGGATATTTCCTCTTGCCCACATGGAACAGAATAAAAACGATTTGTCATGCACTGATAATTACGGTACAAAGGAAATGGGACTATTTTTAAAGCACCATTTTTCTCTCTAAGACCCGAAGCTTCCCAACCTCTTATAAAAATCCATTCACCAGATATTAAAAGCTCCGTTCTCTGTACCAAACCTCAATCTCTGACCTGAAACATAATGGCGAGTTCCAAGAAAATGATGCAGCCGCTGCCACAGTCGAAGCCTTTGTTGTTTGCACTTATCCTAGCATGCAGACTTCTCTGAATAGAGAGGCAGGTGCTGTTTGATAAAAAACTGGTCCCCGCAGTAAATGTGAACAGCAGTCAGAGCACATTCACTTTTTTTAAAAAAAATATTTTCTGAAGGAAATGTTAGATGAGTTTGGAATCTTGCAACATCCTTCAGCAGTTTACCACCCACCTCCCTTCAACATTGACCAATTCCAATATTTTAAAGCTCTGTTTGGTTATAAATGCATACAAGGTGTTCAGATGCAGGCATCCCAGTAGATGAGAAAACAGTAACAAGAAGAAAAATCACTGTGTATTTCAACTAAAATCCTGTATTTAGAATTGCAGAGTGCTTGTAGATCCCTTTTCCTTATTAATTAGAAAGGTTCTTTGGAGTTGCTCTTTCCAGACACAGCGGATTTATTGACAGGACTAGAAAATTTGGAGCTGGATTTGGGAGGAAAGTGTTGCTTTCTGCATATCAATGCCAGTGACAAATCAGCACAAACAATTGTTCCGTTATTAGCAAAAGCCTGTGAACAAGAGCAGTCCTAATATTAAGCCTTCTGGCGCTCTCATTGGATTTATTTGACTTGATTGCATCTCGTTACATTTACAATCTGTTTTCTGTTATCGGTGCATAGACTGACAGACTTTTAGATTCACATTTAGAAAATTTGAGAGCAGTTTTCAAGAAACAAACACCCCCTCCACCCCCAAAAAAGAGTAATATAGCAGTGACATTGACTTACACTGCTAATAAATAACATTTAGCCACTGAAAACAACTAACTGATCCAATTAAAGAGGAATTCTAGAAGATGAGAAATCTAGGTAATGCTAAGTGTTTACTTGGCTTTACTCTGTGTATGTGGAGTTAGTTCTCTAGCCTACAGTTCTTGTTAATAACTAGGCCGTTGTCTGTGCTCCTGCCTTTACCAGTATAAATAAAGAATTCATACTCTGCAGGGCTTTGTTCCTCTGAGATGAAAGGTGCTGTGGAAATGCAAAGATCTCAATTGTGAGTTCCAAATGCGGTTATCATTTGGCTCAGGCACATGAAGCAGCTAGTTGCCTGCACATTTAAAAGAATAATGAGTATAAATTCCTATTTAATAAGTATTTATCATGTGCTGGCCATGTGCTAAGGGCTTTACATTTGCTCTTCCTTTTCATCCTCACGGCACCATTATTATCTCTGTTTTACACACAAGGAAACTGTGGTTAGAGGGGTTCAGCAATTTGTCCCAAGGTCACACAGCTCAGTGTCGCAAACAGGACTCTGCCTGAGGCTGGTCGGCTCCAAAGGCTGGGCTCTTGACCACAGCGCAAACTCTGAAAGCCACTGCCAAGGCCCTGTTTTCTGTAGTTCCCTTTCATGATCTGTTCCACAAGTCACATGCCCTGTTTACTTTTATGCTTATCATTGGCCACCTCTCCACACAGTGGGGACACTCAGGGGATGAGTTTCTGGGAGAGGGATCCTTGCTGATTTCCATACCCACTCTATCTTTTAGCCAAGAAAAAAAAAAGCAAGTTAAATAACTTTGTCTTCTCAAAAATAGAAGGGTTCTTGGGCTTTTGAGAGGGCCCTTCTATTATGCCACGGGTCCCATCTATATATATATATAAGAGGCTGCCGAAGCCGGTTTGGCTCAGTGGATAGAGCGTCGGCCTGCGGACTGAAAGGTCCCAGGTTCAATTCCGGTCAAGGGCATGTACCTGGGTTGCGGGCACATCCCCAGTGGGGAGTGTGCAGGAGGCAGCTGATCGATGTTTCTCTCTCATCGATGTTTCTAACTCTCTATCTCTCTCCCTTCCTCTCTGTAAAAAATCAATAAAATATATTTAAAAAAAATAAATAAAAGGCTAAGCCCCCCCCCCCCCCCCAACCAACTGACTGGCTGGTAGCTATGATGAGCACTGACTACCAGGGAGCAGACACTTAATGCAGGAGCTGCTGAGCAACAGCAACTTTGCAGAGTGCCCTCTTGCACTCTGGGACCTCTCAGGGGATGTCAGACTGCCAGTTTTGGCCCAATCCCCACAGGCCAGGCTGAGGGACCCCCACTTGACAGATGGACCCTGCTCACTCTGCAGATGCCCTTCAAGCCCCAGTGTTGCTCCAGGTGTGGCTGACTGGGGAGGGACTATGGGTGGTTGGCCCCAGGGTGTGTCCTGCCTGTCTCGCCCAGTCCTGCCCCACTGACCACCTTCTAATTAATTTCCTTTCAATGTGCATGAATCCATGCACTGGGCCTCTAGTAGATTAAATAAGAGAATGTCTTTTCTTCTCTAATATTCTAATTTGTTATATCAGAACCACTGGAGAATTAAAAGAAAAATTAATTGAGTCATTTAAAATTTCCTATTCAGCTCAACATACGTAAATTAAGTACATGTGATATTCAGGCCTGCTCTAGTCGTCTAGGGATGAGATAAATTTGAATGATAGCTGCCCTCAAGGAGTTTAAAATTTAAGTGCAATAAATAGATCTATAAACAACTAAGTACTTCAAACAATGTAATGTTTACAGGGATTGGGACAAAAGTCATTATATACCTTAAATATATAATATAGAAATTTTTTTGTATTGGAAATAAAATAATTTAAACTGAAAAAATTCTATAATTCTTGTATAAGGCCCATTTTACAGATACAGTTTAAAAAAGTAAATATACAATATTTCTTTTACAAAATATACCAAAAATAGTTTCTGGAGTCAGTGATTGATTATATATATATATAAAAGCCTAAGTGACCATTAAGACCAGTCGCTGTGATGTGCACTGACCACCAGGAGGCAGATGCTCAATGCAGGAGCTGCCCCTGGTGGTCAGTGCGCTCCCAAAGCCAACCTCCTGTGGCTGGCTAACCTCCTATGGTCCCTCCTCCCTGCCAGCTGGCCTGATCAGCCCTGATTGCCAGCCAGGCAGAGGGACCCCACCTGTGCACAAATATGTGCACTGGGTCTCTAGTTTCTAATAATTAACTGAGTTACCAAGGACAAGTTACTTAACCTCTATAAGCCTTAGATTTCACAGATGATGTGGATAATGATTCCAATGCCAGAGGGCTGCTGTAAGGTAAAGTAGTACCCGGGATAAACCAGCTCTCAGCATGTTTGCCTTACCCTACTTTCTGTCACTAGCCCTATTTTTCTTTATTCTGATTACAAATAGGAAAGATGCATGTTAGTTGGTAATAATGCTTGTGAAACAAAATACATTTTGAGGTCCTGTTTGTAAGAGAGAAGTGCATCCTATTTAAGTCCTTGTGCTATTTCACATATTAAGTGCTTACCACTGACTTTAGTGAGAAACAGGGACTATAAGTAAGAGAGTGGCAGCCTCCATGTCTACCTGGGCACACATGGAATTAGCGGCACTGTGCTTCTTTGAAGGATGGTTAGGGGCTCTGCTGATCATTCCCCTGATATTTTCCCCTCAGTAGTATTAGTCATTGGAGAAATACATGTGTATTTTTTAAAAATTATTTGTTTAGTTACACTTTACATTTAATATTATTTTATACTAGAGGCCCGATACACGAAATTCATGCAAGGGCCTTGGCCCTGGCCCCCACCTGCAGCCCATACCCGCTGCTGCCGCCGGGGGCCTCTGGTGCCTCTGCCCCGGCCCCTGCCCGCTGTGGCTTTGTCCAGAAGGAAGGACATCCAGAAGGAAGTCTGGTCTAATTAACATATTATGCTTTTATTATTATAGATTAGTTTCAGTTGTATAGCATAGTGGTTAGACAATCATATACCTTAGAGTGTTCCCCTGATATTTCCTCCTGACATCAACATAGTTATTACAATATTTTTGATTATATTTCCTATGCAGTGAACATATAATGAATAGTTGTTGAGTGCCCTCTGTGTCTGGACTCTGAGTTAGGCCTTCCCATGTCATTTCTTCTAACATTTTTGTGAGCAAAGGATGCAGAAATGGGAAAGTTACAGAGATAAAGATCCTCGGAGCCAGGATTAGAAACTTTCTGTTTCTCTTTTTACAGATGTCAATTCCTCATTGTGGTTTAAAGGCTCTGCCTACTCCTGCTTCCTCTCTCTTTATCATTCCCGGGAGTTTCTCCTAATAAATATCATGCGTGTGTAATCCTGTCTTGGCACCTGCTTCTGGGTAGACCGAAATTGATATAGTTGATGCCAAAAGTGTTCTGATCAATCAGGAGGTCTGATGGGTTTAGGGCCTGGCTTGCTCATTGCCCAGCAAGCAAGGAACACTCCATCCTGAGAGCAATTTAGGACACAGACAGTCCCTGGCACCATTGCTGAACATTGCACCAGCGGTGACTTGCAGAAACATCCCCATGGAGAACACTCTTGCTGGTGTGATAATTCAGGGATTTAAAATATATATACATATTTTTATTGATTTCAGAGAGGAAGGGAAAGGGAGATAGAAACATCAATGATGAAAGAGAATCACTGATTGACTGCCTCCTGCATGCCCCCTACAGGGGATCAAGCCCGCAACCCCGGGCATGTGCCCTTGACCAGAATCGAACCTGGGACCCTTCAGTCCACAGGCTGACACTCTACCCACTAGTTTCAGGGAGTTGAAAGACATGGGATGGGGTGTACAAGGACAGCAGAGTTGGCTGGTTATTGCTAAGCTATACTGATGCTCTGCAGTGGATAATGAGAAACTTGGGGGGCATTAACAAACAAATGAATACAGGAGATATGGGTTTGGTTCCAGACCTCTGCAATAAAATGAGTATAGCATAAAGTGAGTAGTAATCTTTTTGTTGGTGGAGGGTTTTGGCTTTAATTTGTGAAAAACATGCAACCTCTGTGAAGCACAATAAAGCAAAGCTCAATAAAATGAGGTATGCCTGTGCTGAGAGTGACAGCCAGAGAAACTCTTGGGCAGCTTGTTACCAGGCCCTTACCTCCTACAGTGGAACAGTGAACTGCTGAAGAAAAGGCTCAGACTTGATAGGGTTCTAGAAGCTCAGAGGTATTTAGATGTCCAGTCAAGGCATGTCTCCTATGGGCCCTGATTGGGAAAACCAGGGATCTGGTTTGGAGATGGAGATTTCAGGATAGATGCCTCTGGTGGAGTTTGGCTCTGGCGACCTTCCTGAATGTTCAACATTTACAAAGATAGTCCACTCCTCTACAATAAGAGTCAGCCATCCCTCAATGTGGTAGGTGAAGATTCAGAGACTTGCCACATCAGTGAGGTTTATAGATGCCCAGAGGTCAGGGACATGGTGGAATATATCCAATGTAAAAGTTGAATTGCTGAATCTTGCATCCCCAACACAGGGAACCTTCTACAACCAGGAAAGTTGCTGTAGCTCACACACTTGGTTACTTAGAAGGCTGTCAGCTTTGAGTAGGCACCAGATGTGGCAAGGGCCCTGCATCAGGTCTAGGCTGCAGTGGGTCTAGTTCCTTGCACAGTGAGATCTATCAGACCTGATGGTATTGGAGGTGTCAGTGGTGGGAAAAGGTGTGGTTTGGGGTTGAAGGCAACCTCTAGTGGGAGACACTCAAGGCAGGCCTTTGGGAGTCTGGAGCAAGGCTGTGTCATCTGCAGTGGAGAATCACAGCCTTTTGAAAAACGGCTCCTAGAGTGTTATTGGGCCCTACTAGACATGGAACTCTTGACCATCAGATGCTAATTGAATTGCCAATTTTGACCTAATTTTTGTCAGACTGGCCAAGGATGGGCCCAGCATCAGTCTTCCATTAGATAAAAATGTATATCCAGAAATGTCACAAGCAATAAGAGAGCACAAGTAAACTGCATGGGTGGATAGTTCAGACCTCCATGTCACTCACCACAGTCACACCAGTGATACTCCCTTAGCTTATATTTATGCCTAAGGGAGTCAGGGTGGATACTGTACCATCAACTAAAGGAGAGTGAAAACACCTGAGTTTGGTTTATAGATGAGTTGACTCAGTAGGAGAAAATGGAAAGTTACTGTATTATAAGTATACTAGAGGCCCAGCACACGAAATCATGTGTGATCAGGGCCATCTTCCGGCCGCTCGCCAGTTCCCAGTCCCACCCCACCACCACCCACCCTGGTTCCCTGTTCACCATCCAGTGATTGGAGCCTGTGGGTCGGGGAGTGGGGGGTTGGGGGGAGGGAGAGACTGAGAGGTGGTCAATGCACCTCATAGTGACTGGTTAAGCGGTCATTCTGGTCGTTACGTTGTTTGGTTGCTGGGCTTTTATTAATAGGATTTAATGTAGCTATAGCTTATAGATAAAAATTTGACTGTAAAAGTTGACACTTATTTTACTTAAATACATGTCAAGATTTACACATTCTTTGAAGTTTTTTTCTCCTAAAAGAATTTTTAAAAATTTGAGATACTTATAAATGATTTGGGGTAAAGTTCTATTCTCATATATTCTCTCTTTGACCACCTAATTTAGGATAATTAAGTCTGTAGTCTTTTACTTAAAAATTTCCACCTCCTCATCAACTGGAGTCGATCTGGAATAATGTATTTTTATCAGATTGTATTGGTAACTTAAACCAGGATCATTCACCTGAAGAGAAAATGGTTGTTATTCCATATGGTTCACACATGAGCAGATTGATCTGTAGCTGTGAAATGAATAATAGTGTGATTTGACTTTACAGTTAAATGAAAATCTTAGAAATTACATAGTTGAAAATTTTACATTATTATTGCTAGTTTCTCTGGGTTTCTCCTTGGGAAGGCCTTTATATTTTTAATTTTTTTTACTCTTTTTCTTTCGATTAGATAATAAAAGGGACTATTTTGTAGTACAGGTTGGTGAGCACCTTTGGAATGTTCCATGGATGTGATAAAACTGTGACATGTGTAACACCTCTAAAGGCAGATTCATGAGTTTAAATTTAATGCACTGACTTTCCAATTAGTGACTGATTCTGTTCCCAAATGGAATCATTTCACAATATGGGATAAAAGATAATTAGATAATTCTAGAATGCAGTTTTTTATTTCACTCCCCCCGCTCCCCCGTCAGCTCAGAGATGTAAAACAGTCAGGTGTCTAGGTGACCTGGATTTGGCTTGGCTTCTTCTCTGGATAAATGCTGTGACCTCTGGAAGTCACTCAATTTGTTTGTGCCTCGGTTTCCTTATCTGTAAGAAGAGACACTGAGAGTAGATTTATTTTCTTTTCAGTTTTGATTTTAAATATCTAGAAATCAGATTTTGTAAAAAAAAATATGTTTTTATTGATTTTAGAGAGAGAGGAAGGGGGAAGGAGAGAAATATTGATTGGCTGCCTCCTGCATGCCTCCTACTGGGGATCAAGCCACAACCCATGACTGGGAATCAAACCAGTGACTTTTTAGTGCACCAGATGATGCTCAACCAATTGAGCCACACTGGCCAGGGCCTAGAAACAAGAATTTTAAAATACAATTAAGGCTGACTGAAATGAATTTCCAACTGCTCCCTAAGTATTTCTTTCTTAAGCAGTCTTCTAAGATGGCATTTGAAGGTTAAATAGGTTAATAAATGCATTGTGAAGATCATCAAGCTAACAATCAATTGTGCTAAGTCTTCATTATTAATTCTTTATTCTTTCTTCAGCAAGATGACATTAAAATGTCCTATTGTGATATTTTTAATTCTTTTCTGGCAGAGTTAGACCTTGAGAGATATTGATCATACTTTTAAAGCAAATTATCTTAATAGATGGCACATGACATTGTTTATATAGCACATTTTATATAGAAATTGTTGAAAGATGGGTGGATAGTATTTACCATATATGTGGTGCATTCTCTGTCCTTTCCCATTCTACTACCCACAGTGATTCTGCCTCAAAATTTATCCAAATATTTTTAAAATCCGTTCACATTTCTGAAATTTTAAAAGTAATGCAATTCCTAAACATATTACATAGTAGTAAAGTAGTAGTTCTGGTTTATTTGTCTAAAAATTGCCTCGTTCATTCAGTCTAATATTTGTTTGTGCTCTTTACATCCACTGGTTTGAGGATTTTTTATTCTTTACACTGGTGATAACCTTCGTTTTGAGAATTTGCCATGGGAGACTATCACATGAGGACTGATGCTTGGCAACCTTGAGGAATTACAAGAAAAATCTTGGTGCCCAGCTGGCTTGGCTCAGTGTTTGAGCATCTACCTATGAACCAGGAGGTCACCGTTCGATTCCTGGTCAGGGCACATGCCTGGGTTGCGGCTCGATCCCCAGTAGGGGACATGCAGAAGGCAGCCAATCAATGATTCTCTCTCATCATTGATGTTTTTCTCTCTAATTAATAAAAACATATATTAAAAAAAATAAAATACAAAATAGAAAAATCTTAGTGAGAAAGCTTATGAACAAGAAGGAAATATGCCATGACTGTCATAGCCCTGCCCTAGAGTAAACACTCAATAGGTATTTTCTGAATAAATGAAAGGATTCAATTAGAATAGCCATTTTTTAAACTCAATTTGAATGGCAATTTACCAAAAAAGTACCATCACAAGTATTTCCTAGCAAGCAAATGTTATCACACCCCTCCTAATGTTTAAGATTTTATTATGCTTAGCAACAATATTGTGATTTAAGTTCTGAAGACCATTTCATTGGGTGTAAGTCCCTGAAAGTATAATAATTAGAACATTTTGGCTGTTCACGATTCCTGTGAATTTTATTGATATTATCATTTCATTTTTTGTTTGTTTGTTTAGTATAGCAGCTTTTCTATCTTGGCGCTTAAGCAGAAAACTTCACTTATTATGGTTGTTTCACAGTTGATTCCATCCTTTAACTTCCTGTTTTCACAATTTGCCAGCCAATTAAAGATATCTGTGGTTTTAAAGCATGTGTCAACTGAACAGATATCAAGAATAAAATGCACATATACATTCCAAAAGACTGTGTCAAAATCAGTAAGATTGCACAAGGCAGGAACCTCGGATAGCATTTTAACAGAAGAAAATGGTCAGAAATGAGTTCATTCAGTACAGTATCCAAGCTTTAATAAACCATGTCTTATCTCCTTTGGCCAGTGGACAGCTTCTAATTGGTAAGGGTCCAAGGTAAGGCAAACAAAAGCAAGGAAACCTGTCTGCTCGGCTTCATACATCAGCAAGATAGCCCTATCGTACATCAACGGACAGGCTTCAAGTTGACAACAGGAAAAATGTGACTCAGCTTATGCAAAAGGGGAAGTCCCTGCACCGGGCTCAAACAATGGGCCTGTCATTTTACTGCTTCTCTGGTCTGTCTTACCTTTTTGGAAGATATGCAGGGGCAGAGGGCTCATTACTCTTCTCTGGGTTTTCGACCGAGACACTGAAATTAGTATTGAGACAGAGGTATTATTTAAAGGGAGAGCAGAGCAGGGCAAACAATGTGGTACCTGTGGTCAGGCTGGTAAAATGACACCTTAAATTCCAGGAATACTTCGTTTGGGTACAGCAACAGAATGGGCTCAGTAACAAGAACAACAACAAGAAAGCAGCACCAAATTCTCCTTAGAATAACGAGTCTCATGGATAAATAAAACAGGGAAGGTCTGTGATATAATTACTTTTCTCCTCCCATTCTCACATATCTGCAATTCCTACTGCAGAAGAGAAACTCCGTCACCAATCATTAACTACCTGCTCAAACACCAAACACCATGCACATGTGGTTTATATGTTGTTATTTGAATGTTAGGAGATTCTATTTTTAAATTTAAATTTTTTTTCAATTACAGTTTACATTTAGTACTATTGTCTATTAGTTTCAGGTGTATAGCATAGAGGTTAGATAATCATATATTTCATAAAGTATTCCTCCTGGTGTTCCTAGCACTCACTTACCATACATAATTATTAAAACATCATTGACTAAATCTCCTATGCTGTATTTTATAGCCCCATGACTGTTTTGTAACTACCAACCAATACTTCTCAATCCCTTCACCTTTTCACCCAGCCCCTTAACCCCTCTCCCCTCTGGCAAACATCAGTCTCTGTATCTCTTCATCTATTTCTGTTTTGTTTGTTCATTCATATTGTTCTTTACACCCATATATAAGTGAAATCATGAGGTATTTGTCTTTCTCTGACTGACTTATTTCACTTAACATAATACCTTATAGGTCCATCTATGCTGTCACAAATGATATATTCCATTCATTTTTATGATCGAGTAATATTTTATTATATATATATATATATATATATATATATATATATATATATATATATAAACAGCTTTTTTTATCCACTTATTTATTGATGGGCACTTGGGTTGCTTCCATGTCTTGGCTATTGTAAATAACATTGCAATGAACATAAGGGTAAATATATTCTTTCAAATTCGTTTTGGGTTTATTTGGATAAATTCCCAGAAGTGAAATCACTGGTCCATAAAGCAGTTCCATTTTTAATTTTTTTGAGGAACCTTTGGGAGATTCTTTAGTTAAGACCAATAATGCTGAAGAAAAATTACCTCTCAGACAACTGAGCTGTGTCTTACATCGATCACACCACCAACACCAAATGGGTAGACCTCACTGGAGTCAACAGCAGAAAAAGCACGCTCTCCAAATGAACCACTTCAAGAGGTCTGTGGTCTTTGACAACCTGACAAACATTACCCTCTATCGTTACAGGTTGTTCTTAGTTCCTGCCTCAAGGCTCCACCTAACTTTATTGTCTCTAGTTCCTCTTTATTAATTTTTGTGAAGCTTTCACCTTCTTCCTTTCTTGCCATGTAGTAATAATATGGCAAATGTGGGAGATTAAGGTGTTTCAGTGAAACAGACTCACAGGAACCAGGAGAAGTGGCTAAATGAATATTTCTGGGTTTCAGAGTTTTATGGGAAAGATAATGACAGTTGTAAAATCATTATTAGTAAGAACATGAGTTTTCTGACGTTTTACCCCTTTAGAGAATGTTGAAAAATATGTTTATTATTTTTTTACTGAATCATTTCTAGAGCATGACCACTATATGTTATTGTTTTCTTGTGTGTTGTTGCCATTATGTCCTGGTCTGTGGAATAGCAGCACCCCAAGAGGTTATGGTTTCTCACCACTGATAGAATCACATCTTCTCACTTTTGTGTTCTTGGTACATAGGGCCTGGGACCTGTCAACCACTTACTAAACATATTTAATTGAATGAATAAATGTTTAACTATATTTTGATTAGCTATGTTGAAAAAGCTCCAAGGAAAAGAAAGATGTAAAGTGATAAGACTGGTAGAGAGCAATGATTAAAATCACAAAACTAGAATTCCTTCTACTGAGCCAGAAATTGCAGTTTTGATTATTCTCCTTTGGTTGCCAAAGAAATATAGAATGAAGGAAATAAAACCAGTTAAAAGAAGTCTTTGGTTCCAGCAAAGAGATTCTGTGAGTTTAAATGTCAGATTTAGATAATTTAAATGTATTATAGGAACAAACATTTAGGAAATAGGGAAGATCTGACTTCATGCTTCTCATAAGAATTCCAGAACCTTCCCCCATCTCAGATTAGGGTGGAGCTCCCTCTCCTCTTCTCCCCACCCCTACCCTGTGCTGGAGTCCTGAACTTCTCCTTTCTCTGTTCCTGTTTAGCCTCCCAAGTCACACAACAGTAATTAAATGACTAAAACCTTACAGAATTCACTGAGTGGGCCAAAAGCAAGTGCTCTGGCAGCTTGGCCAACTTACCATGTCTTCTGAGTCTCAAGGGGCAATCACTGGCTGAAAGTCCTTTACTGAGTTGAGAGAAGAAAGTGTGATGCATCTTTTTTCAAATATCCACTTTGCTAACTCCATCACCTCCTTCAGATCTGATCAAGTCTCACTATTTCAATGAGGTTCACTCTGATGATGCAACTGCCTGACCTAAATCCTGTACCTTGGCATTCCTCATCTTTCTTACTCTGTTCTCTTGTTCCATGGCAGTTACCATCTTCTAACTTACTAGCATGTCTACTTATCTTACTTACCATCTTCTAACATACTAGTATCTACTTATCATATTTACCATTTTCTAACTACTAGCATATCTACTTATCTTACTTAATTTCTGCTTCTGCCCCCTACTTAAATGTAACCTCTGCAGTGGCAGGAATCTTAGTTTGTTTATTAACATATCCCAAGCATCAAGAACTCTGTGTAACATGTAGCAAATGCTCAATAAATATTTATAGAATGACTGAATATCAATCCACTGCCCCTCTTTTAGTTAAATTTTTGAGTGGTACAGCTAGAATTTCAATGGGATTTCATAGAGTTTTTGTAGAAGAAACCACAGGACAATGGGCCACAAATGAAATGTCAAGGGAAAGTTCAGTTAAATTCAATTTATTAAGAATTTTTAAATTCCTGTTCTGGTCCAGGAACTTTGCTGGGTGCTGGAGAGACATAGATGAATAAACTATCGCTTCTGCTCTCAAAGAGTTTACCATCTGTTAGAAAAATAGATGTACAAACAATACCTCATAAAACTGTTATTTAGTGCTAAGATTGCAATGTAACCAGGAACAATAGAATGAGAAATTCCACTGAACAAAGACCAACCCCATTTGCTAATTCTCTGTCCTAGTAAGGTAGCCAAAGGAGATCATAGGAGAGGGCTGAGGGGTAAGGAGGCCTCGAGAAGAGATCCAGTATTCTCTTTCCTCAGTGGAATGACATATTTTCCCACCTTGGGTATGGCAAATCCAGCCAGCAAGTGAAGTAGGAAGGATAAATTGGTAAGCTGGAACTTGCCTATTGAGGCTCTTGTTTTCCAGTTTGCTGGATGACTAAAGTATAGGTCTCCTTCCCTTTTCATGTCGGTTTCTGCAGTTTTAGGTTTCACAGCCTGCTCAGTGAGGTTCTAAATATATTTGTCTCCTTGTGATAGCTTCTCATATACGTCACCTTTCCTTCTGTTATTTTAGAAAAACAGTCCGCTTCACATTTTTGGTATTGCTCTACTCTTTGTTATCTGTACCTTGACTTATCATTTCTTAATGAGAACCAGATGGCAGATGACTCATCAGTACAATCATTATGACTTTCTTTGCTGCTCATAATTTCAGATTCCTGGCCTAAATGTTTCTTACCACTTCTGCTTCAGATGAGTCATATGACTTCAGGTGGTGGATTAGCATCACTGCTTTCTCTGTCTTAATGGGTTCCAAGTACCTGCTCTTTAGGCCTAATGACTGTTTAGAAGTTATGCTGCAGAGCAGGCCCTTTCCAGTGAGAAGAATGGGGGGAAGGGGAGTTCTGTTTTTGTGATTTTTCATTTCTATTGATTGGCCAAAGTTTGTTGTATTGGTCATTAATGACCCTAAATATTTAAAAGCCATCCAAAGACTTCACAAGTGAAGACTTACAGTATATCTTAGGCACCTGCCTCTATTTACTGTGCTCTCTGTGGCTTTGGAAAGTGAGAAACAAATGAGTACCTCTCTTCTTTGTGAAATTTTACTGATTTCTTAAGACAGAGGCTGGGAAACACAAGGGAAAGTACCTAACCATCTGCCTACAGTGTGCTAAGTAAGTTCCTTTGAGTTAAATTTGTTTTTTGAACACTCAGCTCCTAACACAGGGCTGGAAACACAGCAGGTATCTAATAGATGTGGTGAATTAGTGAATTAAAAAAAGGCATGAATTGGCATGCTTAATGATAGGAGGAGCAGCATGGAACCTGGCAATCCAATTTCTATGTCTGTAGGAAGGAAACATCACCCCAGTCAATTTTTAAAAATATATATTTTATTGATTTTTTACAGAGAGGAAGGGAGAGGGATAGAGAGTTAGAAACATCGTTGAGCTGCCTCCTGCACACCTCCTACTGGGGATGTGCCCGCAACCAGGGTACATGCCCTTGACCAGAATCGAACCTGGGACCCTTCAGTCTGTAGGCCAACGCTCTATCCACTGAGCCAAACCAGTTACGGCCAATTTTTTACTAATTATAAATATTGTAGGGTAAACTGGACAGCTGAGATTTTTTTAAGTTCAACTACATGTGTAACCATTACATTTCTCCAATTTTATAAGAAGGGAAAATTGCCCTAGGAGTACATTGAGTAAGTACCACCTACAAAGTACAATTTGAGGGTCTGTACCTCAGTGTTTGTTGGATGCCGCCCATGACGCTGCTTCCCTCTTACCCAGCCAGTGATCTCTACCAGTAGTGCTGGTCTTCAAAGTCAAAGAAAAAGTATCTTCATAGCAAACATCAATTGGAGTGAAGATAGGGCTGAGGATTTTCAAGCCTTCTCTTATTATAGATGTTCTTTCTCTTCGGCTAGCACATGGGTATAAATCAAAGGCTGAATTTCTCAAAGTATATTCTGTGGATTCCTGCATCACCATACTCCAGGCTTATCTGTCATTGATTATGTCCATACCCCATTTAATTTTTCTTCATGGTGTTTATTATTACCTAAAGGCACATATTATTTTGGTCTTTACTATCTGCCTTCATCACTAAGAGTATAAAACTCCTGGAGGGCAGGAACCAGTTTGTGCCTTGTTAGTCGTGCAAATAGTGTATGGTGTATACTAGATGCTCCATAAATAAGTGAATAAGTGAAGGAGTGTCATGATGTGAAAAAAGACTTCTGTAGACAAATTCACTTTTAAAATGCTGAATAAACAAAGATAAACATATTGTCTACCACAGGACTCATTGGGCATTTCAGTAAACTACTGTGTATTGTAAATATCAAGAGGGGGAAAGTGTGCTGTGTTCCTTAAATTTCTTTGATTACAGAACTTTTTTGTTCAGCATTATTGTCCTAATGTAATACGACAAGTACATCTCAGTAGACAGAGCAAATAGGGGAGATATTAGAGAGGCTTACTCCAGTTGGAGAAAAGCATCTGGAGTTCTGGTTGGCATCTCTAGAAGACAGGCTCAAGAAAGCTGGCCTTGAGTAACGAAGGTCTGGGGAAGAAGGAAGTTCGGAGGAAGAATGGTAAAAGAGGGGAGGATGGCAAAGGCAGATTTTTTCCTTACTTGCTATGCTCCCCCTGGAATGTACTGAAAAGATACCACGGACTATGTGTAGAGTCTTAATTTGGCAGTTACTTCTTTCAGTACTTTGAAAATATCATTGCATTGTTTCTTGGTTTCTATATTTCTGTTGAGAATTTACCTAGCATTCTTATCATTCTTTCTTGAAAGGAAATTTGTCTTTTTTCTCTGGCTGTTTTAAAGAGAGCTCCCCTTATCTTGGACTTTTAGCATTTGTTTTGACTCTGATTTCTCAGGCATGATTATATTTGCATTTATCCTGTTTTGTTCATAAAACCTTCTGAATCTATGTATTGATACATTTCGTTAGTTTTAGAAATTTTTTAGCCATTATCTTTTAAAATATTGCTTCTATCATATTACTTCGCCTCCTCTCCTTAAGAGACTCCAGTCGTGCTCCATATGTCACTTATGCCCTTTTTCCTCCATCTTCTTTGCTCTCCGTACTTTGCATGGATATTTTCTACTGACTTATTTTTTTGTTTTATTATCTTCTGCTGAGTCTTTTGCTGTATTTTCACTTTTAGTGGTTGAATTTTTTTTTTATTTACAGAATATCCATTTGATTATTTTTCTGGATTCCAATTCTCTGATGAAATTTTCTACCTTATAATCTATTTTCTTATATATGTTAATCACAGCTATTTTATTAATTAATTTATTTAAATATATTTTTATTGATTTCAGGGAAGAATGGAGGGAATAAGATAGAAACATCGATGATGAAAGAGAATCATTGATCAGTTGCCTTCTGCACGCCCCACAAAGAGGATTGAGCCCACAACCTGGGCATGTGCCCTGATCAGGAATCAAATGGTGACCTTCCGGTTCATAGGTCAATGCTCAACCACTGAATCAAGCCGGCTGGGCTATCACAATAATTTTAAAGTGTTATCTGTGGTTTTGTTTCCACAAACTTTTTCTTCTGTCTTTGTTTCTTGAAATGTCTAGCAATTTTATGATTAATTATAGGATTTTATATGAGGAATATTAAACTCTTTTGATCACACCTTTGTAGAAGGGATTATTTCTATCCTCTTATAGGCAGCTAGTGTAAGGGCCTCTCACCTTAATTAAAACAGGATGTGAGCTGACTTGAGGCTGGACCGAATTTTGAGTATGACTTGAGTTAGCTCTAGTTTGCTACCACTGCTAAGATGTAGCCCTGTAATGTTCTCATTTTAAAGCTCTGGGTATTTCCTAGGAACCTTCCTTCTTGGTTAGTTTTAAACTCCAATACCTTTCTTCTCAGCACCGTATGATTGCCAGGGTGTTTGCTATTCATTTCAGTAACTTTCTGCTTGTTGTTTTTGGGAATCCTTTGTATATCGGGCACATCAAACTTTAATTTTTGTTTTTTCACACTTTATATTTCTATAAGCTCTGCTGGATTCTTTACCTTTTAGCAATGGTCCCATCACCATCCTTCCCTCCGTTCTTGCCCAATACCAGTCTCTGATAGTGTAGAGGCAGATGCAGAATGTCATATCACTTCTCTGTAGTTCTTTTTTCTTATCCAATCTCCTCAAGTCTTGGTTGCTTTGGTATGTCCTAATACCATCAAATATTATCTGGGGCTCTTGATTTCTTTTAGTTGGAGGGTGAGTCTGCCATGGCTACTTCCTTATACCTAGAAGTAGACGGGCTACCAAATTAAATATTGTTTACCATTTATTTATTGAACACTTAAGTGCTAGGAAGCATGAAAAATGCTTCATATATCTATTCATTTAGTAAACAAATATTTCTTAAGTAACTACTAAGAGCTTAATACTTTATAAGCATGTGAGCTACATCAGTGAGCAATACCATCAAAATGATTGTTCTCATACACCCAAAATTGGTAAGATTAAAGATAAACAATAATTATTACCCAGTTTTATTTACAGATGATAAAACCAAGATACAGATTTTGTGACTTGCCCAGACTCAAATAGTTAATGTGTGATAAAGCCAGACTTTGTCTTCATGTAGCTCTCTCCTGAGCCCTATGTTATGCTATGCAAAGAATATTTGTACTTACTTGACCTTTCCAAAGAGTGATACCTTAGCTATATATTTTGGAAATCTTGGGAGAATTGCTTATATAGGCTCAAGGTATTATTTATAAATAATAACTCTCTTAAATTTTTTTTATTGATTTCAGAGAGGAAGGGAGAGGGAGAGAGAGAGATAGAAACATCATGATGAGAAAGAATCATTGATCAGCTGTCTCCTGCATGCTTCCCACTGGGGATCAAGCCCAAAACCCAGGCATGTGCCCTGACTGGGAATGGAACCTTGACTTCCTGGTTCATAGGCTGATGCTCAACCACTGAGCCATGCCGGCTGGGCAATGAAGAATATTTTGTGCGTATAGATAAGTGTCTGTTCTGTGGTGAGCACTTTAAACAGACCTACTCTGCTTTCAAAACCAAAAAGTGAGATGGGCAAAAGTTCCTGCAGAGGGATTGGCCGAAGTTTGCTGTGCTTGTCCCCATTGCTTTTCCGATGCCTGAGGCAACTCATTATTTCTGGCTCTTGTCCTGCCTAATTCTCAAGTTATACCATGGCCCCCTGTAATCACTTATGAGTGCCTTGGTTGTACTTCTCTGCTTGACTCAATATACCACCAAGGACAGAATTCCATTTGTTTTTTGTTGGAAAACAAATCCTCACCCGAGGATGTTATTTTCATTGATTTTGTTTTTTTTGAGAGAGTGGAAGAGAAGGAGGGAGGGAGAGAGAGTGAGAGAGAGCGAGAGAGCGCGCGCGCGAGAGAGAGAGAGAGAGAGAGAGAGAGAGAGCAAGAGAGAGAGACATTGATGTGAGAGAGACGCATCAATTGGTTGCCTCTCACATGTGCTCCAGCTGGGGCCAGGGGATGGAACCTGCAACACAGGTAGTGCCCTTGACCCGGAATTGAAGCTGTGACACTTTGTTGTGCAGACTGATGTTCCCCACTGAACAGACAAGCCAAACCAGCTGGGGCCATAATTTTACTTTTTGCCTTTCAGCTGTACATACCACAAGTGAAGGTAAGAAGCTCATCTCAAAGCAGTTCTCCCACCATTCTGACTGAATAGCATTAGCCTGATATTTAAATATTTCAGCTGCTCACTTAGACCATAAGTCAAATTCTTTGCACTTGAGTTCCCTTTGGCTCTCCAGACACACAGAGTATATTGTTTTCTAATCTGGCATTTATTTTCACGACTCATTTTTAAAGTCTTCTTCATTTTTTTTTCTGTTCATTTATAACTCTATTAGCTTGGAGACATCATTCATTTTGTAAGCAATGCTTTAAACACATTTCATCTATCAGGATTAATTTTGCTGAATACACCACCAAATAAATACATTAGAAACAATTGTAACACTTCATTAATCAAAATGTCAACTTCTGCAGATGTAAAATGTCCCTCATCTTAAAATTCTCTTCCTTTGCTGGTGTGTGCTTGTCTGTTTGACTAAAATATAAAAAGTGATATAAAATGCTGTCATTCTATTATAATATGCATGCAGGATTTGAAGGTGCAATCCATTATAATTAGGCTAATTAATTATTATATGGTCAAATGAGCAACAAATGCACATGCAAAACCTAAAATGTTAATTATTTGAAAATTGGTTAATCAATTGTGCATTCAAGTGCACATTTGTTTTAGCATGCAGGCACTTTTCACTTTTACAAGACATTAGTCCAGATTAAAAAAAAACAATATTAAAGTAAAACATTTTTGAGATGTCTTTGCTCTATTGGGAAAGAAAATACATTAAGATCAAGTTGAACAGATTCTTAAAAATCAAAACTGATTTCCAGTACACAACCTTCAAAAGAAAAAATATTCGTGTGAACATTCTGATACAATGACAAAAAGATATCAGTCCAGATGACTTATTTTGTAAGAGGCATCCAACCTGAAGATAATGAAAAGGAAATCTCCACCATGTTAAGTGGCCTGCCACTTGTATAAGTCCCCGCAGAAGACCAATATCCATATGGAGCTGCTCGCTTTTAAAAACAAAAATAGCATCATGTAAGGGTGTACAAAACCCCGGTCAGCTAAGTGGTTTCAAGCAAGCTCTTTTCATCTTCAAATTTCATAAAATGCATATCTTAAAAAAGGTGGGGGGGTGTTGGCACACAAGAGAGTTACAATGGCAGCAACAACAAAACCCCCAATAAAGTATGTATAAGAAAAACATGAAAATAATTGTTGCTAAAAAGAACCCATACTACATGTTATCCATTGTTCTGTACACTCATTCGGGTGTCAAATCTATTGAAAGTAGAGAAAATGTCTTATTGGTTCCTGAGAATCAGGAATAAGATTCTGTTGTTCATTCAAGGTGATCTCTACAAGTCCTCCGTGGGAGATGCAGGAGCAAAGCTGCTAAACTGGGAAAGGGTGGGTGGGGGCAAGGCAGAGTAAAAACACAGAGGTGAGCCAGGGCGGTGTGGCTCAGTGGTTGGGCATCGACCTATGAACCAGCAGGTCACGGTTGGAGTCCCGGTCAGAGCACATGCTGGGGTTGCTGGCTCGATTCCCAGTGAGGGGCGTGCATGAGGCAGCTGATCATAATTCTCTCTCATCATTGATGTTTCTATCTCTCTTTCCCTCTCCCTTCCTCTCTGAAGTCAATAAAAATATATTTAAAAACAAAAAGCCCCACAGAGGTGAAATGAACTTAATCTAGTATAACTATCATTCATGTTGGGGGACTAGACAACTAACTTGACTACGTCAAGGGCATCAGATTAGACTTGGCTCTGGAAGGCAGACTCATGAATCTAGACTTCATGCCGTGGGTAAGTGGAGAGTCGTTGAAGGTTTCTGGCTCAGAATTATGACTTCATTTAAGTTATATAAAAAAAATAATCTGTTTAGGAAAGATTGAAGAAATATGGCATTTGTGACAAGAAGAATTGCTTGAGATTATTTAGTTAATTGTGGTAAATATGTCTGAGCTTTAAAGGAGGAAAAATGAAGTAATCGATTTCAGAGTCACTTCAAAGATTGAATCACCATGACAGGAACAGGTAGAAATACCTCAAATATTTACTGTTCTAAGATTAGAAAAGTTTTTTTAAAAAATAATGTACCTTTATTGTTGGAAATATTACAGATATCCCTTTCCCCCCCATTGACCCCCTCCCCCTTGCACCTGCCCCCCTCCCCCAGGATGCCTTCACCACACTATTGTCTGTGTCCATGGGTCATGCATATCAGTTCTTTGGTTAATCTCTTCCTGGCCCCTCCCCGCTCTCTGAGATTTATTAGTCTGTTCTATGCGTCTATGCCTGTGGATCTGTTTTTTTCATCTGTTTATTTCATTCATTAGATTCCACATATGAGTGAGATCATGTGACTCTTGTCTGATGGTATCAGTGGAATAAATAGGAAAATTGGAATAAATACTATGTTTGGACTTAAGATGATAAATTTAGTTTTCGAAATTATGAGCTTGAAATGACAACAAAGCAATAAGTAAATATAAAGACATTAATAGAACTCTCCTCATTGCTTTGGGAGTCATCTAAGTGAGAATGAGTCTGTTCAAAAGAATAAGGTTGATGAGGAAAGGTGGTCTAAATATGAACTCGCAGGAGACAGATAGCAAAAGGTAAGAGGAATAATGTGTAAAGAGGAACCAGCGAAAGAGGTGGGAAAAGACAGAAATGGGAGGATAACTAGAGTAGCATAGAGTCACATGAGCCAAGGGGGAGCATGGTAACCTACAACAAACCATCGGGCAGGACAGGATTTCTATGTGAGTAGTTAATTGGAGTTTAAAAGCAGAAATAAATAAGATCTATGTGGGAAGCCACCTATTGTGTTCACTAGCAGAGAGGTGTGGACAAGAAACCCGGAAGGCTGGTGACTCTTGAAGCCCTGGCAAAGGTCAGAGCTGTGCACCCACTGTTAGTCCAGACAATGGTGGCTGAGGCAACTTCCCCATTTATTATTATGTAAATCCTTGCTGATGGGCTAGTCTGCCTGTTACTGGAAATTGCCTGCCTAAGGGCTATGGGTGTATCCCAAACCAATAAAAGGTTGGCGAGGCCTGAGCACCAGTGGAAGTCCTTCCCCTTGAGTTGGACTTTCCCGCCTGGCCCCCCCAATATTTCCAAATTATTATTTCTTGTCTTGTCTCTTTCATTTGGGTGCGGACCTCTTCCAGACCCTGAACCCTGAACCACGCGGGACGTGGGGGAAACCATACACAATTAAGGTATAAGACAGGGTCATGGGATTAGGGCTTAAGATAAGTGTCAAAGAAGTGATGTCATTAAATGGGAGTTATGGAGAACATAAGTAGTGAGAGTCGATTTGTTCTTCAGTAAACAATTAATATTGACTGATTGAGCATATGTTCAAGGTCTGAGGCTGGGTGATGAAACACAAGTCATACTCTGAAGGAGCTTACACTCTGATTTGGGAGATGGAAAGAACAACATAATGCAGCAAATGATTATACTCAGATGAAAGATGCACTCTATAATAGCTGATTTCCACTTGATGCAGGGGAAGAGAGCAAGCCCCATGGGCAGAGGATTAGGCCAAAGGCCTTAACAAAAGGTAGCCCTAGACTTGGATGCAAAGAAAATGAAGATTTATGCAAACAGATAAAGGGAGAAGACAGGGCACTTCAGGTAGGAAGGGCTGATGCTGAGAAAATGTTAGGTGTTACAGCAGACATACTGTAAGGCCAATGAGAAACATGTGAAAGTTTACTTTATTTCTTTTTTTATAAACTTATTAATAATTTTTAAGTGAATATGTACATATACATACATGTATGCGTATATATCTTATAATTAAGTTATTTTCCATGTTGTACTCAGAATATGAGAGAAAATGAATTTTTATTTTATTATTTTTTAATTAATCCTCACCTGAGGATATCTTTTTATTTTTCATTGATATATATATATATATATATATATATATATATATATATATCACATTATCTCACTAATTTGTGGAATATAACGAACAACATAAACTGATGAAGAAAAATAGAACCAGAGTCATAGAAACATCGAACAGACTGTCCAATCTACGAGGGAAGGTGGGGGGTGGGGGGGGGGAGGTAAGAGATCAACCAAAGGACTTGTATACATGCATATTGTTGTAATGTACCCCACGAATCACAGAAGGATGCCTCAAGAAGTCGAATTAAAGAGTCACATTTATTGCAATCCAGGACTATGAGGGGCCATTCCCCAAATCTCATAGTAACAAGATGGTCGCAGCTCCAAGGTTATATAGGCAAAAATCACAAAGGTATTAATTACATTGAAAGGGCGAGGGCTATGCCCTCCATCTTGCCCCGTACCCTCCATGTTGGGGCAGCAGCCATGTGCTCAGGAGAGTACCTTCTTCCCGGAAGCCCAGGCCTCTGCTGGCCACGCCCGGGATTTCTTTAAACTAACCAATGACAATCAAGGGACGTGCGCGCCATAGAGATGACCACATCCTGTGTAAGAAGACCCGACTGGCGCCTGGCCAATCGGCAGGGCCCACAGTCAGCTCCCCTCCCCTCACTCCACCCCCTATTAAAACCCTGTTTCTCCCACGGCAGTTTCACTCTGCTTCTGGTCGCTGCGTCGGCCAGGAGGGGGAGTGGAGCTAGCTCAATAAAGGACCCTCTGCTTTTGCATTGGACTGGCTGGCTCCCTGGTGTGGTTTGGGGATCTTGAAATCTGGGCACAACAACATCCCAGGGTTTGGAATGAGGAACCTGGCTCGCAAAAAGCAGTTTACAGAAGCAGAAACAGCATGTTATAAACACATTATCTAGAGCCCTTGGGTAACCTGGGTTAAACTTAGGCATGTTATCTAAATTACAGTTTTGGGTCTTCGGATCACTGAGTTGATAGAAACACATTACCTGGGACCGCTGGGTTGACAGGAACACATTATCTAGAGCCCTTGGGTCTCGAGACCACTGAGTTGTCAGGAATTCATTATCTAGAGCAGCCGTGGGCAAACTACGGCCCGCAGGCCAGATCCGACCCGTTTGGCAGTTCTATCCGGCCCTCGGAGCCTAAAGAACGGAGGGTTCTTTTGCTCTCCCCTCCGCTCCTTCACTAGCAGCAGTGTTAACATGGCAACGTCGGGAAACACGGCCGCAGCTCCTTCTTCTGAGTCCAGTTTAAGAACCCATTGTGGCCCTCGAGTCCAAAAGTTTGCCCACCCCTGATCTAGAGCCGTCGAGGCAATTTAGAGTAATAGTGCTGTCCTGGTCTTGGGACCACAGAGTCAACTGGAATGCATTATCTGTGGCCACTGAAACAATTTAGGATAATTGTGCTGTCCTGTTTCCCAGGTACAGAAGAATGTGCTTTCTAAGACCAGTATGACCACAACCCATGGGATATTCACATTACAATCAATAAGGCATTTAATTGAATGGGATGATTTATATAATTCAGAAAATCAAAATAACCTGTCCATTGTTAAAGCAAATAGGTACCATACTTCAATATGAGCATAACCAGTAGACACAGATGGGGCAGGGGGAGGTGAGGGCATGTGCTGAGGGGTGGGGGTAGCTGGGGAGAGGTCAATGGGGGGAAAAAGGAGACTTATATAATACTTTAAACAATAAAGAATTTAAATTTAAAAATATATATGTATGTATTTTTATTGGCTTCAGAGAAAAAGGGAGAGGAGGAGAGAGATAGAAACATCAATGATGAGTGAGAATCATTGATCAGCTGCTTCCTGCATGCCCCTCACTGGGGATGGAGGCTGCAACCAAGGCAGATGCCCTTGACTAGAATTGAACCCATGACCCTTCAGTCTGCAGGCCACCACTCTAACCACTGAGCAAACAGGCCAGGGCTTCTTTATTTCTTAATAAAAAGGAGCAAACTTAGTTGGCCCAATCATTTTTTCTTTTGGCTTTTCCCCTTTGTTCTGCTGATAAAATGAACTAATTCCTTAAGGAGCAGTAGCTAACTTGTAACTATGTTGATAAGCAATGAAGATAAAAGTCAAAATGCTAAATTTAGCTGAGCAGAGACTTAGAAAAAGCCTAAGTCTTCATTATTGTCATTGAGTAGCTGCACTGGTCTGGAGTATCTACCTCAAGACTTCTTGTTTCATGAGAAAAAAACACAACTATTTATAGCTACTATAAAATTATTTTTTTTAAATTTGCAGCGAAATAATTTATAACAGACTCAAGTTTTGAGCAGTTAGGACAATAGGGCATTAACAAATTGGGTGAAAAAGGCCAAAAGAAATTTTGAATACAATATAAAAAGATACTCTTTAATTGTATTCATTAATGGCAAAAATAAGAAATACGCAGGCCAGAGACAGTGGTGTACCTGGGTACCCAGATAAGTGCATGGAGAACACACTCAAAGCAGACTTGGGGGTGGAGGGTGGGGGAGAGGGCGGGGCAGCTGGGGCTGGGCATTAACCACAGCATGAGAACTTGAGCACTGGTTTTTGTGAGATTGTGAAATTTTAGAAGGGAAAAAACCATTTTGGAAGCCACCTAAAGTGAGAGTCTAATAAAAAAATCCCTTACATAAGGCTGAGGTCACAAAGGACTTCACATTCAGAGTGTGTATTGACTAGAAATAAATCTACCTCCTCTTTCTCTTTGGTAAAGTGTAAGAAAAATTGCCAGTCTCAAAACTTGGTAGTTAGTGGAAATATTTAAAAAAATTTTATATTTATAACCACAATTCAATTTTGTGACCCTAATGTATGCTACCTGGCTAGCCAAAAATCCAAGTTGAGAATTTAGTTTAAGTTACTTCAAGACACCTGAAAAGAATAACATACCTGCAAACGAGGCATTAACACATTTTCACAAAGTTACAAGGCATATGAACAATCTACACTAATAAAAGAGAAAAATGGTAATTGGCGTACGACGATACCCTTTTCATTGGCTAATCAGCGCTATATGCAAATTAACTGCCAACTAAGATTGGCAGTTAACTGCCAACAAGATGGCGGTTAATTTGCATATTTAGGCACAATGCAGGGAGGTGAAAGGGAAAGCAGGAAGAAGCCCCCTGCCACTGACAGTGATCAGAAACCCAGGGGGGAGCTAAGAGCTGGGGGGCAGGGCAAAGGTGGCCCTGGGGCCGCCTTTGCCCTGCCCCCCAGCCATGATCAGAGAATCAGGTGCCTTTTCCGCCCTGGCCAGTGATAGCAGGAAGTAGGGGTGGAGCCAGCAATGGGAGCTGGGCACGGTCGAAGCTGGCAGTCCCAGGAGCTAGGGGTCCCTTGCCTGGGCCTAAAGCGGAGCCCACGATTGCGGGGCCGCTACAGCTGCAGGTCCACGCTGCCCGGGCTGGACGCCTCAGCCAGAGGCGTCCTGCAGGGGCAGGGGCAGAGCCCGCGCGATCGCGGTGCCCCCCGCTGCCACTGCAGGTCCCCACTGCCCGGGCCAGACACCTAGGCCAGAGGCATCAGGCCTGGGCAAGGGGCCGATCCTGCGATTGGAGGGTGATGGGGGTCAACACCTGAGGGCTCCCAGTATGTGAGAGGGGGCAGGCTGGGCTGAGGGACGCTCCCTCCCCCCACACCCAGTGCACGAATTTCATGCACCGGGCCCCTAGTGTATAATAAAAAACATTATTAAATATAAGGAAATAAGCTATCCTATGAGAGAAAGGAAACAAACCATTATTCAAACTTCATATTTTTTAATTATAGGACACGGAATACAAAGAGTGAAAATATCTATAAGAATAAAAGTGTAATATGCAAATTGACCAAACGGCCGAACAGCAGGACGGCCATCTGGACGACCATGCTATGATATGCACTGGCGCCAGGCTAGCCAAGGCGGGTGTGATGTGATTGGTAGAGCGCCCGCCATCACCCCACAATGGTCTCATAGAGGGAGGCCCAGGCCACTGGCCAGTGCAGCGATCAATCAGGGGGCTTCGAGATCATTCCAAAGAGAGAAGCTCAGGCCACCCTCTACAGGTGATCAATGGGGGGAGGGGGCTTTGTGATCGATTGCCCTGAAGAAGGAGGCCCAGGCCATTGGCCAGGGGGTGATCAATGGGTGGGGGGCTCTGCAATTGCCCCAAAGAGTGAGTCCCAGGCCACCCTCTGCACAGTGATCGATGTGTGTGGGGGGGTGCTCCACGGAACTGGGGAACTGGGGGTGTGTGGTGGCGGATGTGGCAGCGTCAGACCAAGGCAGGTGCAGGTGGGGGCGGGGGCAGGGCCATGAGGTATCCGGGACCACAAGGCAGTCAGGGCTGGAAGGTAGCTGGGCTCTCGAGGGCCCCGGCAGCCAGGGCTGAGAAGGCCTACCCTTGCATGAATTTCGGGCATTGGGCCTCTAATATTTTAATAAAATGAAATCTGAGCAAATCTGAAAAAGTACAAAACAGAAGCCCTAGAAATGAAAATTATAATAATTAAAATGAAAAACTTAACAGACTGGTTGAAAACAGATTATTCACATCTAAGAAAAAATTAATCAGAACAAAAAACTGAAGAGATGATCTTCGCCCAGAGGGACAGAGGGATGAAAAATATAAAAAATAGGTAAAAATACAGAGAGAATAAACAGAAAAGGTCAAACATATATGTGTGTGTAAATATATTTAGTTGAAATTTTTGTTTGAGAAGAGAGAACGAAAGAGAGGAAATATATGAAGATATTACAGGTGAGAATTTTTCCAGGAATAATGAAAGATTCCAATATCATCCAACAAATTCCAAACAAGAAAATTTAGCGAGTTTATAATTAGGTGCATCATAGTAGAACTGAAAAACATCAAAGTCATCCAACTCAATTGGGGACCATCTCCCACTCCCCATCAAGGTATCAGAGTGCTTCTTTTGGTATCGCCCACCTGCCATGGGTTGGGGTGGGAGGCCTGTGGGAATGAGAAATTAACTTCCTTGCTCCAAATGGGCTTGCATTTCTCACTTTGCATGAGGCCCTGCAAATTATGAAGCTTGTCCTTATCTGTAAGAACCGACAGGAGTAGGCTCCCTCACACCGCTGAGAGGCAGTAAAGTAAGAGTACAGGCATCTGTAGCTTAACAGAGAGGATACATTCTGAGAAATGCATCTTTTAGGCAATTTCATCATTGTGTGAACATCACAGAGTATACTTCTACAAACCTAGATAATATAGTTTAGTACACAACTAGAGTATATGATAGTATAAGTATATAAACTTATATATAAGTATATGATAGTGTAAGTATATAAACTTTTACAGCATGTTACTGTACTGAGTACTGTAGGCAACTGCAACAAAATAGTATTTTTGTATCTAACCATAGCTAAACATAGAAAAGATACAGTTAAAAATAGTATAAACAATAAAAAATGGTTCACTGGTAGCTGGCACTTACCTTTAACAGAGCTTGCAGAACTGAAAGTTGCTCTGGGGAGTCAGTGAGTGAGTGGTGCGTGAATGTGAAAGTTTAGGACATACTATACACTTCTGTAGACCTTATAAACACTGTACATTCATGTTAACCAAATTTATAAAAGATATCTTTTTCTATTTAATAAATTAACCTTAGCTTACTGTAACTTTATAAGCTCTTTAACTTTTTAAAACCTTTTAACTCTTTTATAGCAACACTTATCTTAAAACACACATTGAACATCAGTGCAAAAATCCTTCTGTCCTTATTCTATAAGTTTTTTTATGGATTTAAATTGTTTATTTTTTACTTTCTAAACTGTTTTGCTAAAAACGAAGGCACAAACACACATGTTAGCCTAGGCCTACAGGGGGTCCAATATCACTGTCTTCCATCTCTACGTCTGTCCACTGGTAGGTCTTCAGGGGCCAGGACACACATGAGACTGTCCAGCCGCCCTTGGCAACAATGCCCGCTTATGGAATAACCCCTGAAGGACTTCTCTGAGGATCTTCTCAAGAAGGTGTCACTCTTTTCACAAATATGTCCATGCTGGTTGGCTTGATTTGACTTTTTTTTTTTATATCATATATTAGTTTGTAAGCAGATAATCCAACATGAACATTTCTCTCTATTAATAAAAACCCTTTGATGTTGGGGTCCATGTTTTCACAGTTTGAAGGAGCTTTTGAGATCTGAAAAAGCTTCTGCTAACCCTTTCACTGTGAATGTTCTTGAGTCTTCTTTTTCTTCTCCTGAAATTTCCTTCCATCTTGCCTCTTCTTCAGCCATGCATTCCTATTCCAGTTCCAACAACACCTCATTAGGTCACCCTCCTCCACACCCAGGTGAAAGCTGTTTGCCACCAGAATCACAACCCTGTTAATTTTTGCAGTCCTCTCATCCTGGGCAACTACTTTGAAGCCATGGACAAACCTCTTGAGTGTCTTCGTCCAGATGCCATTCCTACGGTCTTTGGTGGCATCACCCCGGGCCCAAACAAGGTCCCCGAGGCAGTCATAGTTGTTGTAGTCCTCCCAGAATTACATCAGTGTCTTCTCAGTGTCATCAATAGTTTGGACAAAGGTCCTCTTCAGGTAGTAGGCCTTAAAAGGTGATAGAGCTCCTTGACCTATTGGTTCAAATTGGTGGTGTTAGGAGGGAGTAAAACCACTTTGTTATTGAGGTAAAGATCACCAATGGAAGGAGGATGTCTGGGAGCATTATCAACAATGAGCAAAATCTTGAAAGGTATGCTATTCTCCAAAAAGTACTTCTCCGTTTTGCTGGCATAGCAATTCAGGAGGGCATCTTGGAAAAGAAGAGCTTGATCATCTATGACTTCTTATTGCTCCTGCAGTAGGATGGCAGAGTGTGCTGATTGATATGCCTGAAGGCCCTGGGGTTCTCACTGTGCCAGATCACAAAGGGTTTCAATTTGTAGCCCACAACATTGCCCCCAAACAAGACTGTATCTTGTCTTTATTTTTTTAAATAGTTCTTTATTGTTGAAAGTATTACATATTTTTCCTCCTCCTCCCCCCATTGGCCCTCTCCAGCCCCCCCCCCCCTCAGGCCTTTAGCACTCTATTGTCTATATCCATGGGTTATGCATATATGCATACAGGGTCTTTGACTGATTACCTCCCACTCACCCACCCTCCCCTGACTTCCCTCTGAGATTCCATACTCTGTTCAATGCTCCCATGTCTCTGGATCCACTCTGTTCATCAGTTTATTTTGTTACTTAGATTCCATATTGTATCTTGTCTTTAAAAGTCTTAAAACCAGACATTTATTTGATATCCTTATGGATAAAAGTCCTTTCAGGCATCATTTTCCAGAATAAGGACATATGCATATTGAATATTTGTTCTGCCAAGTAATTTCCTTCCAGAATGAGCTTATCTAGAGTTTCCAAAAATTCTTCAGCTGCCAACTATATTGTAGGATTATCTACTTATTTTGAATTTAAATTAATTTTTGCTTCATAAGTTTTGAGAGTATGTTGTTAGGTACATACATTGGTATATACACATACATTTCATATTTAGGTCTTTAAAATGAGTTGACTTTTATCATGATGAAATATTCCTCTTTTTACTTCATTATAAAGCCTTCTTTACTGTAACCAACCAAGTAGCTAATTTTTTTACAATAGCTTTTTTTTTAAGTTAGGGTTTGCATGGTATATATCTTTCCTTGATGTAATTTTCTCATTATCTATGACATTCCATTTAAATTGTGTCTTTTGCAAATAGCATATGACTAGGTCTTATTTTTTATGCAGTCTGATGATCTTTTAATTGGAATGCTTAGTCCATTTATATGTAATGCAATTACTCAATATTGGTATAAGCATATTGTCTTGCTATTTTGTTTTCTATTTGTTCCACTTGGTTGTGTGTGTGTTTTTGTCCTTATCTCCTTTCCTTCCCATTTTGAATTGAGTATATTTTTATTGTAGTGTAGCTTTCCTGCTGGATTATCCTTTGCAATAATTTTATAGGTTAGTATAAGCATTTGTAATATATACAATTAAAATTTCATAGTAAAGCTCAAAATTCATAGTACACTATTTCAATAGTAATGTAAGAACTTATATGGATTGCTGTTCATGCCAATTCTGATACTTTGTGCTTTTTAAAAATACATATATTTTTATTTATTTCAGAGAGGAAGGGAGAAGAAGAAAGAGATGATATGAGAGAATCATTAGTCAGCTGCCTCCTGAACGCCCCCTCCTGGGGATAGAGCCTGCAACCTGGGCATGTGCCCTTGACTGGAATCGAACCTTGGACCCTTTAGTTTGCAGACCGATGCTCTATCCACTGAGCCAAACCGGCTAGGGCTACTTTGTGCTTTTTTGGACATATGTTTTAATGTTCTATGTATAAAAGCCAATAATACATCATCAGCATCACTTTAAACATTCAGCTATTTTAAAATAAATTTAAAATATTTTTATATTAACTTACATATTTACTTTTTTGTGCTTTTTATTTCTTTCTACATATTCAGTCTTCCTTCTAAGATAATATCCCTGCAGCCTGAAAGACTTTCTCTAGAATTTCTGATAGTGTGAACTGCTGGCAACACATTTATCAGTCTCAGTTTCACTGTTTATACAGTTCTAGATTCAGAGGGTTTTATTCTCAAATATGTCTCTTTTTATGTGTTTAGTTATGTTCAACACTAGAGGCCCGGTGCATGAAAATTCATGCACTGGAAGAGGGTGGTCCCTCAGCCCGGCCTGCCCCCTCTCACAGTCCAGGAGCCCTCCTTATTGGCTGTGGGCACTGCCATCTTTGAGGGTGGGGCAGTCAATTAGCATACTCCCTCCTTATTGACTGTGGGTGCTGCCATATTTGCGATGGTGTGAGGGTCAATTAGCATATTCTCTCTTTATTAGATAGGATTCCTGCCTTGTCCAATGGCTTATAATTTTTTATGTACATCAGACATCCTAATATATAAAAACCCTCAGTCTGTCACATCCGCAATGACAGGGAAGCTCAAGCAATCAGAAGTCAGTCCTGCAGTCAGCAGTCATGGTGACCCAGTACTGACTGCTGAGGGGGCTGCAAATTGGGCCCAGAGAGAGGCCTGAAGAGAGAAGCAGAGGCTGATCTGTAGCCTCTGTGGCAGCTATTAATCAGCACTTGCCTCTCTCTTTAGCTCCGGGCCTGGTCAACACCCGTGCTTCCATTTCTCTCCAGGCCTCCACCAGGGCTGCTGATCAGCACTGCTTTTCTGATCAGGACCCATTGATAGGCCCAGAGACACTGACTGGCATAGAAACTGACCAATCAGAACCAAATCTGGGTTAACTGTGAGGAGCCAATGGCTGCCTAGGAGGCAGAGCTTTTGATGCTGACTGGCATAGAAACCAACCAATCAGAACCAAATTGGCCAGCAGAGGAGGGCAGTTAGGGGTAAGATCAGTTGTGGGCAATCAGGCTGGCAGGGGAGGGCAGTTGGGAGCAACCAGGCCAGCAGGGGAGGGCAGTTGGGAGGGACCAGGTCTGCAGGGGAGGGAAGTTAGGGGCAATCAGGCTGGCAGGGGAGGGCAGTTGGAGGCAAGATCAGGCTGGCAGAGGAGGGCAATTGGGGGTTACCAGGATGGCAGGGGAGGGCAGTTGGGGGCGATCAGGCCGGCAGGGGAGCAGTTAGGAGGTGATCAGGCTGGCAGGCAGAAGTGGTTAGGGGCAATCAGGCAGGCAGGCAGGCAAGCGGTTAGAAGCCAGCAGTCCCAGATTGTGAGAGGGATGTCTGACTGCTGGTGGGATTGGGCCTAAACCGGCAGTTGGACATCCCACGAGGGGTCCCTTATTGGAGAGGGTGCAAGTTGGGCTGAGGGACACTTCCCCCAGTGCATGAATTTTGTGTACTGGGCCTCTAGTTTTTTTATAATTGATTAGTAGACATTTAAGTAGATAACATTTAAATGAAGAACATGCTCATTTCTCTTGTAGGCAATTTCTGTAATTGCTTTCATGCAATCAGTAGTTGAGTTGGGTTAATATGTTTTAGGCCTAGATTTCTCTTTGCCTTTTCCCTTCCTAAAAAATCTTTTGATAGTTCAGGTTATTTTTAAAAGTTGCCCAAATAGATTTGCCTACTGAAATTTATTTCTGTTACACAATTCTGTAATAAGCAGAGGTAATAAAATTCATTTTATTGTTCTTAAAGTTGGATTCAAAATTATTAAGTTCACCTTACATATATTCTGTTCATTGTTGTAGTGGATGGCGACATGATTAATATTTGGTAACTGTCATGAGCATTAAAAAATTTTTTTCTCAGTGTATAATTTTTCTTACTGTTGGGGGCTTATCCATGGCATAGATTGGTGAAATGTGAAGTCTATTTCTTTATTTCTTCTTACTCTCCCTATCATCATTACCTATAATTCATAAACTAGGCTCAGCTATCTGGAGGTTGCCCCCAGAATTTTCAGTGTGGGGCAGTGAAACAAGGAGCTAGAAATAATTAGAAAGTATTTAAAATCTAGTGATGTTAGCACCACATGGCCACACAGTGATGTCAGCAGGGATGGAGGCACAGACCTGTGGTAGCAAGGTAACTAAACTGTTACTATGATGTGGCTTTTTTTGGGTTCTGCAGCCCCAATCCTTTGGTTCCTGCCCATTTTCTGAGCCCATTTCTCTATCCAGCCTTCTCATAAGTTAACCATGCTTGATTTTAGTGGCCTACAAGCAAGAACCCTCACTGATATAGGCACCTTCTAAATGTCAGGTGCCAGTCTAGATGCTGAGGTCATAGAGATGAAAAGATATGGTTTCTGCTCACAGAAAAGTACAATATAGTGAGGAACTAGATATATTAAACAAAAAATTTACAATAATATGTACCAATAGAAATGTATAATGTGTGTGTATGTGTGTGTGTGTGTGTGTGTATACGTGCACACACTATAATGGAGGTATGTGTAAAGACAGAGGAGAAGATAAATGAGTGCCTATGCTCTATGCTTGCATAGGGAGTTAGGCACATACATGGAGTGGTGACTCTGGAGCTGAGACAACAGCTGGCAGAGGAAAGTAGCTGTGCAGTGGGGTGGCAAAAGGATTCCAGACAATGGGGATAGCATGGTCTATCATAGTGAATGATATCAGGGAATACCCATGAGTCACTAAGGCAATGGGATGGATGCAAGGTGAGAGAATGACAGGAGGAAAGACTGTGGTTGGATGCCACACTAAGGTATTTAGAATTTGGAGAAAAAATACTATTAGGTAGATCTCTCTAGAAAGGAGAGGGTGGATGAGTAATAGTCAAGAGGTGAAGAAACCTGTTAAGACTGTGGTGTTTCTCTTAGAAAATTTTACATTTCAAAGGGCTGAAATAACATCTCTTTACAATATCACCTAGGCTCCTTTTGCAAACTCACAGGTATAATGTCTCAATAGCAGATCTGACTTTTTTTGACTTCTAAATATTAAGAGCTAACAAGTAAATCTTTTTTATCTTTCATGATCTTAGTTCATTTGTCATGATATATCCATTCTATCTCACCCTTCACATGCTATTGGAAAGCAATAACAAAATTTCCCTCAGTTGTAAATGTTAAAAAAGAATTTTGAAGTATCACTCAACACATTGAAAAGTCAATATCTTTCTTTTATTTTTGAAGATTTGTCTCATGCTGATTTTATTTATTTAATTCTTTTTTAACTTTATTGGGGTGACATGGGTGTGGGGGGAATGATGGGGATGGCTGGCCAGGAGGAGGGACCACAAGCAGTTGGCCAGCTGGCCCCGCCCCCTGGTCAAACTCCTGGTTGAACTCCCAGTCAAGGGGACAATTGCATATTAGCCTTTATTGTATAGGATAGGTTTCAGGTGTACATTTCTATAATACATTATCTGTATATTGTATGGTGTGTTCATCACCCAAAGTCAAGTTTCCTTCTGTCGCTATTTATTCCCCTTTATCTTCTTCTACCTCCCACCCCCTTTCTCTCTGGTAATCACCATACTGTTGTCTGCATCTGTAAGTTGTTTTCATTTTATTTTATTAATCCCTTCACCTCTAAAGTGTCCATTTCTTGACTGTGCATGTTGCTAGCACTGCTGAAGGAATGAGTGAAAGCAGAAGTGAGACAAGGGTAACAATTAGACTGACGTAAATTACCGAATGACTGAAGAGATGAAATGTGCATGGGGACAAGGAGTTATTGATAATGAGATCCTGATGGTACAACGAAAAGCAACAGGATGTTTCAAAAAATTAGCATAAGATAATGATCAAAGCAGAGAAGTTTCTTTATGCAGAAGGCAGCATACCCAAGACTAAGTTCTGCCCATAGATGATGTTTTCCCCCTCCAGTCACTGCGTTCTCTTCTTGCTTTAGACTAGGCTGCAGCCGGATGGATGAGGAAAAATTGTGCTCATGATCATATGGTAGGGAGGTTTTGAGGAAAGAAGAGAGCGGGAAAAAAGAAGCAATAAAATGAAGAGGAAGCAGAGGTAAGAAGTGAGCAGAGTCTCAGAGTCAGTAAAATCAAACAGATAAACTAAAAAAAATTGAGTTACTGCCTGGTTTAAATAGGAATTGTGGCTCAGTCAGGAGTCTAAATTCTCATTATAGCAGTTGTTCCAATCATTCTTAACTGTTTGTTGAATCAAAGCAATCTAAATAAACTTGGATTATAAAGAGGGAGAAGAAGGCAGTGCTGCCAAGAATTGAAAAAAAAAAAAAAAAAAAAAGAGCTGATGCAAGAAGAGATGATGGAGATGATAAAATGTTATTGGTCTAAAATAAGAAAGTAAATCATTTATAATAGATGAAGTGAAAACCAGGAAATATGGAAGAATGTTAAGATTCAGGAAGCTGCACTGCCTGTATTGTCTGTGTCATTTAGGGTAAAGTTAATTTCACAATTTAGCATTTTAAACAAGTTTTCTCTTTCCTCTTACCCTTTCATACTTAAAGTTTTTGCTGAAATTACAAAATGGATGCATGGTTATTGTAAAATTTATGGAAATGTATTTAAGCAATTTCATTGAAAATTTTTTTTGGTTATTTCTAATTTTTTGCTATGACAAACACTGTTAAGATAATTATATTGTTGTTTCATATGTTTCTGTATTAATGTAGGATAAAATCTGAGAAGTAGAATTGCTAGGTCAAAGCAATTGTGCACTTATTTTGAGAAATATTACTAAATGGCTTGTTGAAGTGTTGTGATAATTTATACTTGGCCTGGCCTCTATGGCTCAGTAGTTGAGTGCTGACCTATAAACCAAAAGGTCATGGTTCGATTCCTGGTTAGGGTACATGCTCAGATTGCAGGCTCTGTTCAAGTGGGTGGCAGGCAACCAATTGATGATTCTTTCTCATCATTGATGTTTCTATCTCTCCTCTTTTCCTCTTGAAATAAAAAAATATATATATACATGCATAAAAGTGCATGATTGTGCTAATTTTCCCTTACATTCACCAACATTGGATATTATTATTCTTTTAAATCTTGGCTTGTCTTATAAGTAAATTAATTTCTTGTTGTTTAAATTGGAATTGATTAATATTAATGGGAATAGTTTTATGTGCTTACTGGTGGTAATGTTACTTAAAAATAACTTGTCAGACTTCCCATATTAATTGATATTTACCCTCTATCATACAAATTGAAAGTATTTTCTTCCAGTTTAACTTTGTTCATAGTATCTTTTCATATAAAAGTATTGTGGTTTTATGTAATCAAATGTGTCAGTCTTTTTCTTTAGGGTTTCTGGGTTTTATATCTTGATTAGAAAGAATTATAGAAATATTAGAAGCCCGGTGCATGAAATTTGTCCATGGGCAGGGTCACTAGGCCTCGTTGGCGATCAGGGACAATCGGGGCCTTCTGGCTGCCAGCTGGGCTGGGGCCTTCTTTCCCTAGCTTCCAGCTGCCGGCCACTGACCAGGGCCTTCCTTCATTCCGCACCACCCCCTGGTGGTCAGCGCACGTAATAGCAAGCGACCGAACTCTTGAGGGGAAAATTTGCATATTAGGCTTTTATGTACATAGATTCTCATTCACATCACTGCCAGATAGTGGGACTCAAAATCTGCTTCTAAAATTTATAGGACTAATTAAAGCACTTTAGGTAATCAAATTGACAGAAAATATTAGCCACCTTAAAAGTATTTAACAAATTATTGAAATTATTTTAATAAAAACCTACCTTTTGTGTGATCATTCCTTCTTTATCTTTCTAACATTACAGCCTCCACCAACAACTGCATGCTACTCAGAAGGCTACGTGAAAGTTAAAAGACATTTCTATGACAAAAATAACGAATAAAATTCTCATTTTGCAATTCCTGTTGTGAATAGAATACAACGTACATTCTTTATTTAGAGAAGTGGTCATGTTATGTGGACCATTTATTGGCATATCAATGTGTTCCCACGTAATAAGCCAGTGAAGATGGAGATGTGTACCTGTGTCAATACTGCTGTGAGTAACAGCTCTTGATGATGCATTCCTGCATCCACCATCACCATAAAGGTATTGCTGGATATCAAACTCAATATTGAATAAGCCACACCACACTTTCCCAAATAAATATGAGGTCACCAAGGCTTGAGGAGAGAGGAAACATAGAAATTGCGATCAGTTACTAAACTTGATTGTCTCATACAGTTATATCTGGCCATTTTCCTATTCCAGTGTATATAAATCCCACCTATCTTTTAAGGCTCAGCTCTTTCTCTATGTCTACTTTAATCTCCCAATCCAGGATTCATATGTGTTTTCTGAATTTTGGCCCTGTATGTACACAGCTCTTCCCCAAGGGTCTATTTCTATCTTATTTTCTAGTTATTTAAGTAGCTATAACATATTCTTTTTTTTAAAAAAAAAATATGTCTTGATTGATTTCAGAAAGGAAGAAAGAGGAAGAGAGAGAGAGAGAGAGAGAGAGAGAGAGAGAGAGAGAGAGAAGCATCAATGATGAGAGAGAACCATTGATCGGCTGCCTCCTGCACAATCCGGGATTGAGCCCACAACCTGGGCACATGCCCTGACTTGGAATCAAACCATGACCTCCTGGTTCATAGGTCGGCACTCAATCACTGAGCCACAGCGGCCAGGCATTTTCTTATTCTTATTAAAATGTAAACTCAGTGCGGGATAGACATTTGTTTAAATGAACTTGACATTTCCTCACAGTGCTTATTATGATGATCTCACTTTTCTAAGTAGGTAAAAATGGAATTTAACTCTGTTGGAGAGAAAGACAAAAAAATCAACATTAGAACTTGGAAAAACAAGAGCCAGTAAAATTACTACAAAATGGATACTAACCTAGGTAATGCAGTTGGAATGGCTACCAAACAGAAAAAAAAAAGTCCAAATTTGGCTTTCTTACTTTTTCTGTGAATATCTTTAAAAAAAAATATCTCAGACTGCTATGACTTATAGTAGTGGTCTGTTTTGCTCTTTAATGGACTACTGAAAAAAAATACCACTACCACTTTATTTTATAAATTAAACTTTAAGTCATATCAAATAAGGACACAAAAATAGGAAGAACTAGGAAGAAGAAATATTAACATGTCTAACAACTGATCTGTATTTAAAATTTATGATTAGTCTTTCCATCCATCTGGATGATATTGGTCATTTATGTTGCTCTAATTCAGGCAAGTGCATGCTTCATATACAACTAATCTTTACTGATTTTCTTTGACATACATTTTCAGTCTAATGCAGTAAGTGTAGAGCAAAAAACAAAAAGATGTTTTGCATACAATAGGATTCAATCTTCTCAAACAGGAGCAAAAATTGCCCCAGCCAGTTTGGCTCAATGGGTAGAGTGTTGGCCTGTGGACTGAAGAGTCCTGGGTTCGATTCTGATCAAGGGCATGTATCTGGGTTGCAGAATCTCCTCCCTAGCCTAGGCCCTGGTCAGGGCTCCTGCAGGAGGCAACCAATTGGTGTGTTTCTCTCACATCAGTATTTCTCTCTGTCTTTCCCTCTTTTCCACTCTCTCTAAGAAATCAATGGAAAAATATCCTCCGGTGAGGATTAAGAAAATAATAATAATCAAATAGGAGCAAAAATGATGTTTTATATTGTCATTTTCTTTGAACCATAGCGTTGGCTCGTGGATTCTTCAAAATCTACATTGCAGCCGCACACCTCCTGTCTAGCTTATATAGGCACACTTGAATTAGAGCAATGTGGTTATCTTCAATGTAAAAATAGTTCATTAAATTGTTATCATTCCTCAATCATCAACAGAGGATAGTCAATAATCGATTTGAGATGGCAGGGAGAATCTTATATAAACTGATACTGATATTTAAATAAAAGTTATTTTATTGAATCTGTCTCCTGACAAAAATCCCTCTAGCATCCAGAAAATACTATAAAGGAATTCCATAGGTCAGGGTTCACATTTCACTTCTAATCACTGATTTCAGCCTCCTACCTCTTCTGCTAGTGTTTCATCCCCATCTTTATTTTTCTAAACTATCATAGTTATGGACAAACAACTCAGTTGATAAATTTGAATTTTAGTTCATTTTCTATTTGTATTTTTCCTCCTCTGGTAGGGATACAAATGATTTGTGAACTATCCAAAATGTGGGTATTAATAGGTAAAAGAAAGAAGAAAAATGCTATGGAGACAATATCAGCCCCAGATCCCTCTCTGAACAATAAATACTTAAATATAGGGCAATATGAAAATTTCCCCATCCTGTAAAAAATATGTAATTTGGCTGTAATGCAGCTCTTATCTTTATTAGTAGTAACATTTACACTACTATTAAGTGGGCTTATTTCTTTCTTTTTTAAAAGTATATTTTTATTGATTGCAGAGAGGAAGGGAGAGGGGGAGAGAGAGAAACATCAATAAGAGAGAATCACTGATCAGCTGCCTCCTGCACACCCCACCCTAGAGGTAGAGATTGAGCTCATGACCTAAGCATGTGCCCTGACTAGGAATGGAACCTTGACCTACTGATTCATAGGTCGACACTCAACCATGGAGCCACACCAGCTGGCTGGACTTATTTCTCTTCTCTTATGCATGGTATTAGGGGCTGAGGAAAACCAGACAGCCACATTAATAGCTCTGGGCCTCTCTGGGAGTGGGTTACATTTCCAGGAAGCTAATTTGTTTGCTAAAAATGTATTGCATGCCCCCCTTTTTAAAAACTATTTTTGTATGTTTGTTTTGTTAGTCGTCACCAAAGGATATTTTCTCCACTGATTTTATTTTATTTTTAAAAATATTTTTATTAATTTCAGAGAGGGATAGAGAGATAGAAACATCAATGATGAGGGAGAATCATTGATCGAGCGACTCCTGCACACCCCATACTGGGGATTGAGCCCACATGCTCAGGCATGTGTTCTGACCAGGCATTGAACCATGACGCCAATGCTCAACCACTGAGCAATGCCTCCCTGGCTTCTCCATTGATTTTAGAGAGAGAGGAAAGGAGGGAAAAAGAGAGAGAGATAAAGAGAGGAAGAGAGAGAGAGAGAGAGAGAGAGAGAGAGAGAGAGAGAGAGAGAAAGAGAGAGAGAGAGAGAGAGAAACATCAATGTGAGAGAGACACATTGATTAGTTGTCTTTTACACGTGCTCTGGAGGGGGCTGGGGATTGAACCTGTAACCCAGGTACATGCCCTGGATCAGGAATTGCATTCAAGACTCTTCAGTGTAAGGCTGACACTCTAAACATGGAGCCACACTGGCAAGGGCACATGCCCCCCTTTTTTATGCACTGTACTTTCCAAGGCTTCCCAACATGGCCTTGGGACAAGGCAAGGAGTGAAGGTGAGGAAAGACTCTAATCAATAGACAGAACTGCAGAAGTTATTATATCACCAAGGTCTAGCCAGAGAGCCATAAAAATGGAGCCAAAGTGATGAATCTGGGACCAATGTTCAGTTACTATTCATTCAATTAACATTCACAGATCACCGAGGATGGACTAGCAAGGTTCTGGGAACAGAGCAGTAAATATATGAGTCACTGTACTTCACACCAAATTTTCAGTCTGGGGTGGAGCTGGAGAGGCCAGGAGGAGGTACCAACAGAAGATGAGACAGTCAGTCATGAGGACAGAACCAAGTGTGGACAGAATTAGGAAAATACGCTTCAGGTCATTAGTGTAAATGCTCCTTTTACATTGCCCTAACGTGGCTTTATTAAGTTCTAGGCACACAGTCAATGGGCTGAAAGACATGGAGATAACTAAGACATAGAATTTGAATGCACACCCCTAACTTTAGGAGGTGCCACATGTGGTATGTAGGGTTATTATTACACAGCAGAATGTGATTTATGCCATTTGAGAAGGAGGAAATAATTGAAAATGTAGTGAGTGCCACAACACTGGTTGTCTCACATTCCTTCTTTGATGAAGCTGCCTTGCCCTCAGCTTCTAACTCAGAGAAGCAACGATGGGCTATTTTTTGCCTCCCTGTGGCCAGTATTTGAACTGGCAGTGTAGACCTGAGCCAAATCATCTCTAGTCTATAGCCTTGTAGATAATACACGATGTAGCCTGGCCTGAAATTATGAACTGGCCAATTCCATTATTTTTCATTGGAACTGAGCTTAGAGCTGCTAAGAGAACAAAGCAATTAAGGGGTTAAAAGTAAAGTCATGGTTCAGAGAGTTGAGAGGAACTGTGCAGTCCATGAAAGAAAAGGGATCAGCAAGTCAGGTCAACAAGGAAGTGTTAGCATAGCCCTGGGGCACCAGAATGGCCTGGGCTCCCCGCCTCCATCTGACTTACAAGAAGACAACTTACCATTTCAGGATGTTACAGTATGACAAGAGCAGATTGGGGAGAACAGTGCTGGTAAAAACCTGAATTGGCTCAGGAAAGAATAGAAAAAAGACAATTCAAAGCAGCACATACAAAGGATAATTCTGAGGAATTTTTCTATTCAGGGAAGATGAGAAATGGAGCAGTGACTAGAGGGAAGTGGGGTCAGGATAGGAAGTTTGTTAAGACAGGGAATATAACATTTTTGTGTTTGTAGGGAAGATGCAATGAGCAAAGGAACAATGATCATGCAGAAAATGTGGGACAGAGTTGCTGGAGTGACATCCTTGAGCAATTGAGAGAGGGTCAGATCTGGTTGATACACAGAGTTCATCCTTTATAAAAGGAAGAAGATACTGTACTGGTGCCGGGTGCCTGAACACAGGTAGCTATGGCCATGATAGCTTGTGGAATTCTCTTCTGATTGCTTTAATTTTCTCGTGGAACTGGACATGGCATGAGCAACTTGAGAGTAAAGAAGGGATAGGAGGGACAGGAAATTTGAGGAGAGAGGAGAAGGTATGAAATTTTGAATGAGAAAATGAAGAAACTGCAGAGACATCATGGAAGGCAGTATTCAGGGCACATTTGATAGTTAGTGATCATGAATTTAAAGTGAAACAAGTCAAGGTCAACTGCATTGTGGATCTGGTGTAGGCACTGACTTGGATTTAATAATACTGTGATTGGCCAGGTGAGGCCTACAAAGGGAATTGGGTATGGGGGTGTTGGGGTTTATGAAAAGGAATACAGTAATTGACTATGGAATGTAACCTTTTTGGGGGAAATAGGAAGTTGTGGGGGGGGGGGTGAAAGAAAATGAAAAAGTCATAGGTAGAGGATCCCAGTTTTGGGAATGAGTGGCTAAGATAGGACAGAAGACAAAGTCCCTAGGAAAGAGAAAATCAATGAACAGTTTTCACATTCTATTAAAATTATCTGTTTAGTTTACTTATTTCACTTAGCATAATCCATGCTGTTACAAATGGTAAGAATTCCTTCTTTTTTATAGCAGCATAGTATTCCATTGTGTAGCTGTACCATAGTTTTTTAATCCACTCATCCGCTGATGGCCAGTCAGTAAAGAAAAATACCACATGATCTCACTCATTTATGGATAATAAAGACCATTATAACCTGATGAACAAAAAGATAGATACAGAGGCAGAGAAGCATCGAACAGACTGTCAAACTACAATGGAAAGGCTGGGGAGGGGGGTGGGTAAGAGATCAACTGAAGGACTTGTATGCATGCATATAAGCATAACCAATGGACACAAGACACTGGTGGGGGGGGGGGGCGATGAGGGCATGTGCTGGGGGTTAGGGGAGGCCAGGGTAAGGTCAATGGGGAAAAAAGGAGACATATGTACTACTATTTGTAATACTTTAAACAATAAAATAAAAAATAAAGAAAAATATCTGTTTATGTGTCTGTTTCTACCACTAGCTCAGGGTTTCTCAACCTTGGCCCCTTTGACATTTTGGACTGCATAATTCTTTATTGTGGGAGGGCGGGAGAGCTGCTCTGTTTATGTAGGATGTTTCCAATGTCCCTGACTTCTACCCATTTGATGTCAGTAGCATTTTCCCTGTGGTGACAAATCAAAACTGTCCCCGGATATTGACAAATATCCCCTGGGAGATAAAGTCAGCCTTGAGTGAGGACCACACCACTGCACCACAGGCTTCTTAAGAGGGATGTACCTTATTTATTATTATAATACCAATGTTTAAAAAATACTTGGGCACACAGTGAAAACTCAATAGATGTGTGACAAACTAAAAATTTTTAGAACAGTCAACAGGTGCTGTGTTGCAGGTCTCCAAGGCCACTCCCAGGTTTGGTGAGTTACTCAGAGAGCTCACAAGACCCCACATATATTCATATTCACGGCTATGATTTATTGTAGCAAAAGGCACAAAGCTCAATCAGCAAAAGAAAAAGGCATGTGGGGAGAAGTTGGGGAAATCAGGTGCAAGCTTCACATGGTGCCCTTAATTTCCCCAACAAGTTGTGACAACACATTGCTGGCTGTTCCCAACCAGGGAAGCTTGTCAAAAACTCAGTACCCAGGCTTTTTGGCAGCTGGTGATGTAGGCATCCTCTTCCTGGTACCCAAATTCCAGACTCCCAGGAGAAAAGCAGCTATTCAGAATAAACTACATATATATGGCACAGTTTAGGAACAGTGAACCATTTTAACATTTCTAGAAAAGGTGGAAATCCACCATCTTAAAATTCAAGTTCCCAGACACTAACCAAGGGTCAACCTTAGTAAGACTTTCAAAGGATAGAAGTCAAATCTCCCATGTTAACTCTCTTTTGTACAAGGGATTTATATGACACACCACATAGTGAAACAAAACAATTTCCACCTTATCCCTTTTCAAAATGCTTCATCAAAAAAAGAAAAATCTCTAGTCGAACATCACACAGCTCTGTGTATCCATTTCTTTAGAAAGCAGCTCAGGAATCATTTATTGTGTATAAGGAATAATACCTGGAGATCCCAAACTCTCTACTTCTCACTCCAAGAAAACAAAGTATTCTTCATTTTAGTTCATAAAGAAAAAAAATTAGAGGATTTTATTTGCATTACTTAAGAAACCTTTGTATATTTTGTCATAGCTGCTTTAGGCTTAGAGTAAAATATGCTTAATAGAATAAACTTATTCTTGAAAATAGGGTTTCCTATTTTCATCAGGAAACTATTAACATTAATTGCTTGATCTGTTGAACAGGTAAAAATATTGTCCAACTATTTAAATTCCTGTCTCAAAAAAAGAAATTACCATAGTTAATTAATAATTCTCATCACCATGAAGAGTTTATAGTAAAAGTTACTCTCCACAGGCCACAGCAGAGAACGGAGAAGTTGCAGGAATGATAAATGTTGAGCTGCCAAACTAAAAAGCTTCTTTACAGTAAAGGAAACCATCACCAAAATGAAAAGGCAACCTACTGAATGGGAGAAAATATTTGAAAATCACATATCTGATAAGGGTTAGTCCAAAATATATAAAGAACTCATACAACCCAATAACAAAAAAAATGGGCAGAGGATCTGAATAGACATTTTTTTCCCAAAGAAGACATACAGATGGCCAACAGGTAAATGAAAAAAAAATGTTCTGAATCACTAGTCATCAGGGAAATGCAAATCAAAACCTCACAGAGTGGCTATTATTAAAATGACAAAAAGTCACAAGTGTTGAAGAGGATGTGGAGAAAAGGGAACCCTTGTGCATTGTTGGTAGGAATGTAAATTGGTGCAGGAAAATGTAAATAGGTATGGAAAACAGTATGGAGGTTTCTTAAAAGATTAAAAGTAGAACTGCCATATGCTCCAGCAATTCCTCTTCTGAGTAGTTATCTCAGGAAAATGAAAATGATTTCTGTACCTCCATGTTCATTGTAACATTACTCACAGTAGCCAAGACATGAAAACAATCTAAGTTCCTTTGGTGAATGAATGAATAAAGGTAGTGTGATGTGCATGTGTGTATACAATAAAATATTATTCAGCAATAAAATAAGAAGAAAATCCTGCTATTTGCAACTATATGAGAGGACCTTGAGGGGATTATTGCTAAATGAAATAAGTTAGAGAAAGACAAATAATGCATAATCTCACTTCTATATAAATAACGCCCCCCACCCCTGTCCAAAAGAAACCCTAAACAAAACAAAACAAAACAAAAAAAAAAAACCACCCTATAAAACCAAAATCCAAGCTCATAGATACAGAGAACAGATTGGTATTGGTTGCTGGAGGCAGGCAGTAGGGAATGGGTGAAATGGATGAATAGGGTCAAAAAGCATAAACTTCCAATTGTAAAATAAATAAATATATAAGTCATGGGGATGTAATGTACAGCATGGTGACTATAGTTAATAGTACTGTATTGAATATTTAAAACTGCTGAGAGTAAATCTTAAGGACTTTTCAACACAAGAAAAAAACTGTAACTAGGTATGAGAATACTAACTAGACCTGTGATCATTTTGCGACATATACAAATACTGAATTATTATGTTGTAAACTAATGTAATGTTATATATCAATTCTCTCTCAATAAAAATAAAAACTGAAAATTAGAAAAAATGCCCTAATTAAATGCAAGCGAGTGGCAAAATGTATTTTGGGGGAAAATTGAAATATGCTCAAACTGTTATAAAGGTAATGCATTTGTTAGTGCCACACTCCTTAAGAGCATGGCATTAGAAAGACCTTGATTAAAGCCTTAATCCTTCACCTGGGTCATGACTTCTGAACAAGTAACAATTTTTTCTAAGTTTCTATTTCTTCATCTATTAAATGAAGTTATTATGTCACTATCTACTTTCTAGTTTTTGAGTAACAAAAGAGATAATACATGTAAACACAGAGTCTGTCCTGGCAGCACTGGTCTATTGAGCACATTGTCAAATTTCAGCTCTTGTTTGAGTGACACATTATTTGCTATTGCTATTTAACTATCTATGCGCTCACTCAAAAAAAGCTGTGTTTGACACTAGACCCCGCTCTAAGTAGTAGAAACATATCAGTGAACAAGATTGCACTGTGAGGATAAAGGTCATGACTATGAATCTAACAGACAAATAAGTGTGTGATTAAACAAGTGATTACTATGATAAGCAAAAGTAACAAAATAATTCAAACATAACCCACAAGTTACTGAGATCCATCAGTGTGTTAGATGCTGGCTTTAGGATCCTCTAAATTAGCATATAGGGCATATAGATCTGTCCCATTTTGTAAAAGCAAATAGTAAAAACAATCCTGTAAGTGACTAATTATGTTTGTGGTTGACGTGTGAAAGATGGATAATAGTTTATTCACATTGCATTGGCAGGAGGAACAGGTGGTACTTTGCACATCTTTCTCTAGATTCATAGAGTGGGGTCAACATGTTACTTTTGAAATTCTTGAGAAAATTTTAATTTAAAAAAAGTTTTAAGAAAAGTCATTCCATATAGGGAGATTATTTCAAAGATTTCTACAAAAGTCCTGCTAAGAAAGGATGCAGGTTTGGCCAAGATATCAGAGGAAGAGAAGAAAGAATAATAATAATTCTAAGTTAGCAATTACTGCTTATAACTGTAAGATGTAGTCAGGGAGAAAGAGAAGGAGTCAAGGAAAATGAGATTTCTGGCTGAGATAACCAGGCACACTTAGCTAACCATAGAACCCAAAGCGGGGCGGGGGCGCTCACAACTGAGAGATTATGATTTGAACTTGGAGCATGTTGACATTAGGCGCCTATAGGGCCGCAGAAAGGAGAAAGCTTTTGGACAGGAGGCTTCCATCTCAGGAGAGAAATCTAGATGGCAGGTAATATTGGCTGGAAAGTCAGTCAGGTTATCATTTATTTACCAGGTGTCTGCTCTATGCTAGACACTTGCTTGGCTGCCCTCCTCTCCTCCATTGATCTTGTTCTGTATTCATGCTTCCACTTAACCCCTGACTCCCACGCCTCTATCTTATACCTGATCATTACAAATAACTTCAAGTAATTCCACAATCCCAGTTTTCAAGCTTTGTTCTGTACTTACGGCCTCCTATCATCCTCCTTTCCTCTGCCTGGTACTCTGACTCCAAACATTCCTTTGCCTCGCTGGAACTTACAATTCTACAACCTTTTCATTGTCAATTCTTAACCCTCTTGTGTTCTCACTTTGCCTCTTCTCTAGTTTAAATTCCTTGATGGCTCCTACAGAGCCTTACCTTCTGTCATTCCCCCTGTGGTTAGATCTTTTCACATGACTCATTACTTGTCCATAAACTGTTAGTAGAAACCTGGTGGGTTTGTGTGTATATGTATGTGTGTGCACATGGAGTGGTGGTTCTGGGAAAGCTTTGATGTGCCTCCTCCCTCTCAGCTTTGTCCTGCTTTAAATGAGGTCATGATGGCTAAAGTCTTGGCAACCATGTTGCAGCCAAGAATGAAAAGCCATGAGAACTGCCAGGACGCTGGCTGGCCTTGACGCATTGGAGCAGCTGCACTGAAGGCAGCAGCTGCATTCCTCTGGAGAACTTCTTAGGCAAAATGCAATCCTGATTCGAGTCAGAAAGTGTTCCTAAGTAACATGCCCCAGAGAAATGTTTTGCGGAATCTGTGCCCTTTAGAGTGGTTTGTGTTAGAATGAGTGTTTTTCACCAATATTCTGCTATAAGCAATGGAGAAAGTTGATAATGCTTAAGAAACACACACAAACAGATTGAGATCTATGTTTTAGAAAGAGCTCTCAGTTGGGTGGATGGGAGATTACAAAAGACAACCCCTTCCTTCCTTCCTTTAGATATCTGGTCCTTCTAGCTCCATGTGGTGTTGGTGGGGGTTAAACACAGTCCCTGATTCCATGGCCCTACTAATTCCTCCAAAGAATGATATGTGAACCAAGTAGGGCCAATCAAACTCCATCTTTAGGATTATTCTAATCAGAGCTCAGCTGTGATATGTGAAGTCCGATCACTTGGGCCATGCCACCCACTGTTTATGCTGAGTTCTCTAGAAGCAGACAGATGGAGTTTGGGGTGGAGGTGTAACCTCGAATGAGCTGGCTCTGTGCAGATGAGACACAGACCCCTGGAGGCCGTTGGCTCTCTGCACTCCTGCAGCTGGTAGCAGGTCCTGTCTGGAAGGGGGATTTGGCCGGTGTATCTTCCTATGTGCCAAACCCACCATGTGGAGAAAGTCTGCCTGCAATAGGTGAGGATCAGGCCAGTATATTGACAAAACCAGAGGTGAGGGATGGAAAAAGAAACCTAAAAATAGGCTTGAGTCCATAGATCCAATTGCAACTGAGGTTAGAACTACTCTTACATTTTTTTGTTACTCGAGCCAATGCATTTCCCTTTTTTGGTTTTGTTATTTAGGTCATGTCGGTCAGAATTTTAAAAAGTTCTCTTTAAGGCAATGATTGATTTGAAATCATAGTAAGTGGTAGAGAGAACTTTATAACATTTGGGGAGAATTGATGAGGGACCAAGATAGCAGCAATGGTGTTAAAAGAAATGTTACATGGAAGAATTGACAGGACACAATAACCAGTTTAAAGCAAGGACCAAGGAGAGAAAGAATTTGAAGATAACTTCTCAGCATTTGGTGTAGGTGACCTGAGAGGATAGTGAAGCTATTTATATCGATAGGAAATGAAGGAGCAGGTAGAAAGTGGGAGGAATTTATGGGTTAGAATTATAACATGCTATATATTTCAAGTACATGTGATAGGCATTTAAGATCTAGAATGCTAGCTAATACATTTTCAATGAAAAATATCACAACCAAGACTGACAGGAAAACGTTAAAAAGCTGATCAGTTAAGAGACTTTTTTGGTTAGAAGGGTCTATTTTTGAAGCTAATTTTAAATCAGAAATTTGCTTGAGTCAGGGTAAATTAAGCTAAAGATGCTTTTAAATGTCATGAAGCTGTGCTATCCATCTTCACTACAAGGATATATCTACCAAGAAAACTTGAATATTTTGTCATTTGGCTGGGATGCCTGTACCCTTCAATTAATAGCAAAAATCTGAAAAATATTTGAATGTTTTTATATAAATACCCATTTATAGAATATGGCACCTAATAACCTTTCCCCTGCATTTAGGTATACATCTTTCTCTGGTATCAACTACCCTCAGTTTAGCATCCACACAGGTACATGAGTAGTAGAGATGAGAGGAAGGCAAACATCAAGGAGTCTAGTGCTTGTGGTCTAGTGCTTGCTTTATTAGACTCCAAAACCTGGAAATGAAGCTACCACATGCTATAGATACTTTTTCATGTCCTCATTTCATCTCACATGTAGAATTGACATCGACTAGTATCCATACTAGAGGCATTAGTGATGGGTTTTAGACGAGGATATAAAATGACTCATGAGCATTAGAAGGCAAGCACCCACAGCACACAGGTAAAGGGAAAATCCCCTGTGGTAAAACGGACTTGGGACTTATTCCACCTTTACTATTTACCCTCCATACGATCTTGGATAAGTCACCTAACTTCTCTGAGTCTCATTTCCATTTTTTTTAAATTGCAGGGCATTACAATAATTAAAAAAAAATGACATGTCATGCCTTTGGCTCAGAACCTGGCACAGGGTAAGCATCCAATTGAATCAATATCTACCATCTTGAGATAATTATGTTATTAGCTAAATGTTCAGTGTTTATATTCTTTGGCTTTCCAACTGGCTTAACTTCTTGGAAGAAAGAATTGTGTGCCATTTGACATTTTCATCTTTTCCAGAGGTTAGCAAAATTCAATGCATAGGGCTGGCCTTCAGTAACAACAGGATGAATGAATCAATGTACCTGTAAACTTATAATTTCTCTCATGACATTTAGATGATGAATTTGCTTATTTGGGTCAAAATAGCTATTAAATGCAGGTTTAGCAAATATCTATGCTACTAGATCCCAGTCGAAGGACTGCAGGTCAGGGCAGGTTCAAAATTCTAGTGAGATCTATGTCCATGCATCTTAGAATCCATGCTACCACCAGTGTTTTCATTGGAGCTTCAGTCATAGGGAGAATAAGGCAACATGGTAAGGAGTTGGAGAACAAACAATTTCACAGAGAAATGACAGCAAGTTGAAAGGTCTCAGCATCAGAAAAAGTAGGGTAGGAGTTATTTAGGAAAAGGTCTTCAGTAGGCAAGAAAAACAGGTCCCAGGGGTGAGCATAGCATGACATGGTTGGGAAGACATGTTTACTAAGGCAATGGGCAGAGGGACAGTCTGAGAGTCAGTTACTTTCAAGTATATTTGGTATCATGTATTAGAAATTCAGTTACTGAGACTAACTATGAGTAGGAATTTAACATGTAGAATGTAAGGGGTAAGTGGAGTTTCATTTAGAATTGGGTTCTACTTACCCCTTACAGTCCCAAGGAGGTAAGTAGAACCTGATTCTAAATGAAACTCAATAGTATTCAGTAAATCCAGAGAAAGACTCACTGCCATAGCATAATTTCTTACTTGAATTATGGCAATAATCTTCTATCTGTCTCCTCCTCTTGTCTTCTTCATTTCCCTTTCCATTTTACATATGGAGGTCAAAATGAAATTTCCAAAATGTTAAAAATTTCCTATCATTTCCCCTAATTTATATCATTCAATGGCTCCAAATTGCTCTTACAGTACAAAATCTCTAACATGGCTTACCACATCCTGCAAAATCGTCTTAATTCTCTGATCTCATGTGTTATATCGCTCAATGCTGTCATTTAAAAATCTAGCCACACTGAACTCTTCCCAGTTGCTTCAATAGAACACCTGCCATGGTCGTTCTTACTCCCAGCTTTCTCAAGGCTGTTTCTTCTGCCAGATAACTTTACCTCTTTTCTGTGCCAGGATAATATTTTAGCATCTCGACTTTTATATTACCCATCTTGAAAAAAGTCCTCTTGTTGAACAATCTTGCAACACCCTATAGTTTTTCTTTAAAGTGCTTGTGAGAATATCTATCTATATCTATCTATCTATATATGTTTATTATGTTTTATATTTGTTTTTCACTGAGTTTATTATAAATAAACACAATAAAGGTAGACATTTATCTATTTGGTCTGTCAATTGTATTCTCTATTATCTAGCATAAGACCTGGCATATATCAGGTTTTGTCAGAAAACAGAAGTCCCACTAGTATTTTGGATAGGAAGAAAATTAATACAGAGCCTTGCTGAGGGAGAGAAAGGCTGGAAGATTATTTTTCAAATTAAAAACGTGCAGGATTGCAGGACAGCCTCTATCAGTGATTCTAGTTGCAAGGAATACTGAAGAGGGCTATTCTCAGGAGGACGGCTGGAGCCACTGGAAGCTTCTGATGACCTCAGCTGCCTGCTTCCAGCAGGTGATTCATGGGAGAAGCACTGATTGCCAAGGAGTGCTGCCAACAATGATCTCATCTGCCTGCACACAGCTGCTGCTGAGAAAAATGGCTTCTGCACAAATCTCTGTGAACACCTCATTGGCAGAAGCCAACCCGACTGGTGCTGGAAAGGAATTTTGGGACATGTAGTTCCACAATATAAACAGGGATTAGAGCAAAGTTGATAAAAGGCAATCCAGCCCACTGGGTCATTAGGAGAGAGCTCCCAATTAGAGTAAATGAATTAGACTGTAAGCTCCATAATGAGAGATGTTTATTAAAAAGAAGTCAATCTATCCCCAGTGCCTGGGTGCTATAGAGGTGATAGTTAATTGAGCAACACAGAATCACACCGCGATCCCCTTCCACAGTTTCTGGGAACTGGCTACCTGGCTAGTTTTCCCAGCTTCCCTTGCATCTAAGTGGGACCATGTATCCAGTTCATGCCAATGTGCTGTATGGAGTGATGTTTATCTACTCTAAGCTGAAGCGCTTAAGTGTCAGGCACTCAATTTCTGAGGTCTCTTTCTTTTTGCCTGTTGTCTAGCTGGGGGTGGAATATGCAGCAGAGGATTCCGAAGAGATCCTAAGACTTGGTAGACTCACTGATAGAACTACCTGGATTTTCCATGAATGAAAGCTGTTGATTGGATTAGAATGTTTGATGGGATCCTGTGTATGAGAACTACATCATGTAGTGTAAAACCACTGAAATTTCAGGTTTGCTTGTTATAGCAGTTGGTCACTATAGTCAATGAATAAATCAATAAAACAGACTTTTTGCGAAGTCTACTGAGGTCATTGCTTAAGGATGGATGCCCTGACAGGCAAACTGCATCCTACCATGCTCTTCCTATGTGCTACTTCCCAGTAACAAGTTCTCACACACTCCTGAAATGTTGTCCAAGCTAATTTGATGAGTAATTAGAAAGGATCTCCCACTGTTAGAAATGTAAAACTCTTTGTAAAATAGCTTTTTGATAAAAATGTTTTTGAAAAAAAATTATGACAGGTGGATGATAAGAGGTATCATTGTTAACATAACTAGCTTGCTTGATTAAAACCCAGAACTCCTGTTCAGTACTTCCCCCAGGTTAGTAATTCCTACTTACACACTGAGAGTAAGTGAGGACACAGGAGCCTGTGACATACCTGAAACTTCACTCTAATCTTGTGACAGGTTTAGGTATTAGAAATTAGAAAGATTATTATTTTCTGATATGTCTTCAGAAATTCTTCTACCTAATTACTTTAATCCTACTAGCCGAGTTACAATGGTAGACAATAATAACAAAGTGATAGGCATTATATTAAGCGCTTTATGTGTACCACCGGCTAGTAATTCTATACATATGACAATAACCTCATCATTATTATCCCAACTTTACTTATGAGGAAAATGATGTTTAGAGATATTAAGAAATATTCCTAAGGCCATGCAGTTATTTAATACTTTCTTTTAATTTAGAAAATAATGTATGCATTTGTTGGTCATTTGCCTGATACACTCACAACCTGCAGTAGAAAGTTTTCATGCACCTTTTTGCCAGGTGGTGTTGGGTCTTATTTTCTTTACTAAATATTCTGATAAAGAATAGTTTCTTTCTTTACATATTTGGCAAGGAATTTGTATTGACTGAAAAATTTTACCTTTTATACTAATTTCTCCACTGCTGCATATTATATTTATTATACAGTTAATCTCTTTTTTCCCCCCTCATTGCTTTGAAAATCAGAGAACATTTGATTAATATTTAAGGACTAAAAATGTTGTCTTAAACCTTCTCATATTATTGCAGTATCTTAAAACCAGAAATTAAAGGGTTTTTGTTTATAACTGTAAATTTTAGTTTATATCTATAGATATTATTTATGTCAAACTTTCACAAAATAGAAACCTAAACATTGAATAAAATAAAATATGAGCTTTTGATTTGGGATATAAGCTATTTCTTTGTTGATATGGTCCAATAACAGCAGCTACTGCTGCTGTGAATACGATGGCTATGCTTATTTCTCTTGGAACAATTATCTGAGTGCTCATTATTTCTACTCATCATACCAAGTACGTACATGTGAGGCAGTAGCCTTTAAACCCCTGTGAGATAGGTAGTATTATCCCTGTTTTACAGGTGAGTAGGCAGAGGTGAAGAAAGCTTTAAAAAACTTCCCCCCATGGACATAGATAGTTAGTTAGAGGAAGAGGTGAGATTTGAACCTGATTTCAAGTCCTATCTTTAATTACACCATGCTGCCTCTCCTAACTCATTGATAAAGGGACATTCGAAATAGTTCCATTTATTTACCTGGGATCAAAGAGAAATGCTGAGTTGTCTATTCAAGGGCTTCCAGTATAATAGCATGGACTTCCAAACATCTATATATATATATATCAAAGGCTAAGTGTCCAGCTGTCCGACCCGTAGTTATGATGAGCACTGACCACCAGGGGGCAGACGCTCAACACAGGAGCTGCCCATGACATGCACTGGCCATTTAAAAATAAACAATGGCACTACGGACCTGGTGCCAACAAACCAACACAGGCCCCACCACCACCCCAGAGCAACAGCCCATCAAATCGCAGCCAATGCTGCCAAGACCCCAAGATGCAAAATGCAGCCCACAGCCCAGCCCAGCCCGGAAACAGTCGCTGTGGGCACCGGGTAATGACTTCACATAGCAATGCTCAGCTTCCTCTCCCTAGTGACTAGCCTCCTTTGAGTTTCTTCAGCCCAGGAACCCAACTTGCTTTATAGTCAGGTGCAAACATTTTATAGTTTAACCAAATGTTTATGAAGCATTTTCCCATGCTTCACCTCATTTTTTTAAAATTTATTTTTTTCTTTATTGATTAAGATATTACATATGTGTCCTTATCCCCCCCCCACCCCCCATGACTCATGCCTTCTCATATAAGCCTAACCAATGGACACAGATGCCTCATCTCATTTGATCCTCATAGAAGTCCTGGAATAGGTAGATAGGAGACTCAGTAGAACCCTATTTTCTTTTCATTAGCCAGCACATGGAGATTTAGAAAGTTTAGAAACTTGACCTAACTGAAAAGAAGTAAGAAATGGTGGATCTTGAAAATGACTTCAGTTTTCTCACTGTGCAGAATACAGTCAAACACTGCTATAGTTAAATATTTTACCCTTTGTTCTCCCTGGGTGATCTATAATAATAATGTGCTTTGTGTTGATATTTACTGCTGTGTTGCTGACAATTACCTGAAAGAGAAATTGGGGTGCTTCACTGGGCTGGAAAAAGTTTAGCTACATCAGAAAGCAGGTCTAATGAAGCCAGTTTGTTCTATATCTATAAAAGGCTATGTTGACTCGTGCATACACAATACATATAAAGCTCTCGCTGGCGCCAATCCTACCTCAATCGCACGCATGTTTTTTGATCTGTTGATTGTTAATTTGGTTGACACTTCTATTATAGAGAAGGGGTGAATAGCAATATTAAAATACTAGAGGCCTGTTGCACGAAGAGATTCATGCAATAGGCCTTCCTTCCCCTGGCTGCTGGCACTGGTTTTCCTCTGGCACCCGGGACCCAGTCCTTCGCTCAGGCCACAGCGGAGAAGCCAAGCCTGGAGGCTTCTCCTCTCCAACTGCAGCAGAGAAGGCAAGCCTCTTCAGTCTTCAGTCGTCTTCAGTCTTCAATCGTCTTCAGTCTTCACTCCAGTGGAGCCTTCAGTCTTTGCTCTGCACCTTCATATGCAGATTAACTGCCATCTTTGTTGGGTTAATTTGCATACTCATCCTGTTTGGCTGGTGGGTGTAGCAGAGTGACACCAATTTGCATGTTTCTATTTTATTAGTGTAGATTTCTTCTAATTAATTTCCTTTCATGTGCATGAATCCGTGTACTGGGACACTAATATATTATAGTTTTCTACCTTTTTGTTTTCTCCTCCTTATGAGCTGCCTTCTTAATCTTTTCTGCTATCCAGGTCCTACCCAGCTGATAACATCCACACTACACTTTTATTGAGGTGGTAATAGATAAATGCCAGCCAGGCCAATGCTTCCCTTATGAAGCCTTCCAAGATTCTGCCCATACATGTGATCCCTTGAGTGAGCCTTGATAGGAGGACGTGCTGGTCTGAAGGAGTGGAAAGGAAGGACCAATGGGTCAGGCAACCAGCTTAGCAGAGAGAAGGATAGAGCAAACCTAATTCATTTTCGCTTCACGAGTTCACAGAAGACTGTTAAGAAAAGGCATGCCATGCCATTCACCTCTAATGATGAACAGCATTAATCCCAATAGCACTGTTGCTTTAGCTCTATAATTTTATGGAAGGGAAGAGGAGAAATAAGTCTGTGAGATAAGCAAAGGTTGACTCGATAAAATTAAAGGCATTATTTTAAAATTAAAGTGTGCCTTTATTCCTTACTAGATATTTAACTTCCATTTTTACTGCCCAAGAACTACCCTCTCTCACACACAGCTGTTTCCCACCCAGGAAGCTTATACATCAGCTGATGGGCCTTGGAGTCTGGGAGAGGAACTGGCATATGGCTTATTACAGCAGTGATACTACACATTGAAATCACCTGGGAAACCTTAACAATCCTCCCATCTGAATTTCCTCTTCAGAAATTCTGATTTAATTGGTCTGGGCACAGGGAATTTTAAAACCTCCCCAAACACTTCTAATGTAGAGTCAAGGCTGAGAGCTGGTGAGCAGCAAGGCTAGCTCTGGGAGTCTGCCTCTCCACGCTGAAAATCCTTGGAATTTGTAAGGTAGCATGACATTAACTAGCCACTCCTGCTATTTCCTCTTACAATTTCTTCATAGTTTCTATATCTCTTTTCTCCTCTCTCGCTAATGAATCCAAGGCTCTTTGATGAGAAAGCAAGTGGGCCTCAAAAAAGAAACGTTGTGGGAATTGGCATCTTGAGACTAGCTGAACTAGGTAAGAATTCATTCTTTAGCTTGGCTGGCTGGCCCGCTGGAAAATGAACAGATTAGAGATGGTAGAAGATGAATTAGAGCGTAAGAAAAGACAGTACAGTGGAAAAATGAACTTGGAATTAAAACACTTGGATTCTTTTCTGGCTTTGCTACTTATTGTATTTGACTGGGTCTTTTTCCCCATTAATAGAATAAGAAACTTTGACTATTTGATTCCTGAAGTGTTTTATTTTTAAATTTAAATGCTTTATTGTTTAAAGTATTACATGTCTCCTTTTTTCCCCATTGACCTCTCCCCAGCTGCCCCCACCACCCAGCACTTGCCCTCACCCCCCTACTGTCTGTGTCCATTGGTTATGCTCATATGCAGGCATACAAGTCCTTTGGTTGATCTCTTAACCCCTCACCCCCTCCACCTTCCCTCATAGGTTGGACAGTCTGTTCAATGCTTCTATATCTCTGGTTCTATTTTTGTTCATCAGGTTATGTTGTTCATTATATTCCACAAATGAGTGAGATCATGTGATATTTTCCTTTTTCTGCCTGACTTATTTCACTCAGCATAATGCTCTCCAGTTCCATCCATACTGTTGCAAATGGTAGGAACTCCTTCTTTTTTACAGCAGCGTAGTATTCCATCATGTAGATGTACCACAGTTTTCTAATCCACTCATCGGCTGATGGGCACTTAGGCTGTTTCCAGATATTAGCTATGGTGAATTGTGCTGCTATGAACATAGAGGTGCATATATCCTTTCTGATTGGTGTTTCTGTTTTCTTGGGATATATTCATAGAAGTGGGATTACTGGGTCAATTGGAAGTTCCATTTTTAATTTTTTGAGGAAATTCCATACTGCATCCCCACCAGAAGTGCAAAGGGTTCCTTTTTCTCCACATCCTCTCTAGCACTTGTCGTTTGTTGATAGTTGATAGCCATTCTGACATGTGTGTGATGGTACCTCATTGTCGTTTTGATTTGTATCTCTCAAATGATTAGTTACATTGAGCATGTTTTCATATGTCTCTTGTCCTTCTGTATGTCCTCTTTTGAAAAGTGTCTATTGAGGTCCTTTGCCCATTTTGATTGGATTATCTTACTTTTGTTAAGTTATATGAGTTCCCTATAAATGTTGGAGATTAAACCCTTATTGGAGATAACATTGCCAAATATGTTCTCCCATGCAGTGGGCTTTCTTGTTGTTTTGTTGATAGTTTCTTTGCTGTACAGAAGCTTTTTATTTTGATGTAGTCCCATTTGTATATTTTCTCCTTAGTTTCCATTGTCCTAGGAGCTCTATCAGTAAAGATATTGCTACGACATATGTCTGATATTTTGCTGCCTATGGATTCTTCTAAGATTTTCCTGAAGTGTTTTCTAAACTCTTACCATTAGTAAAGGAGGGAATGTAATTGAAGCTAAGGATGCAATGCTTGGGTAAGGCCAACTCTTCTTTGACTTATGTTCATTTGCAGAAAGCTAGAGGGATTCCTCCTCTCAACATATTTCTGGTTTCAGAAGACCTCACGGAGCCTCATGAGGAAGGGCCTTGGATCCAGGTAGCAGTTGGGGGCTTTCCCATTACTTAGTTTCTGTCTCCCTGACTCTGACTTTGTCCTGACTTGCATGGATTTTCTGCTCTGTGGGTATAATTCCTTTACCTTAGTGATAATTTACCCCCTCATCTGACCTCCACCCATGTGTTTACTTGGCATTTTTATATTTTCTTTTCCATCTCTGGACTCCTACACTTTCTATTGAAGGTGCTCAGCTAGGTGTATTTTATCCTAATGGGATACTTTGCCTTGACTCCAGGGAATGGAGAGTTCTGCTGTATTGTTGGAGGTAAAGGAGGTGCACGGGTTGGAGAGGATTCTAGCAGTTTGTGCCCTATACATTGGAAACACCTGGGAGTCTTAAAAACTATACAATTGCATGGACTGTTATATACATTAAATGAGAGTGCATAAAGAAGAGAAGACTGGAAGCATATCTTGTCTGGAAAGACTCTCCCATCAATAATAATAATGACTGATGACGATTATGTTCATGCTCTATGAGGGCAATGTGTAGAGTGCTGGGCATATACAGAGGCTCAGAAATTAGAAACTTGCTGAGGTCATAGTTTGTAAATGCAGAAGTCAGACCTGGATCCAGCTCTATCTTTGGGCCCTGTGTATTCTTCCACGTCCCCCACAATGTATTTTTTATTGATTTCCATTTCTTTATGGAATGGCCTGGAAGAAATCTAAGTCCTGGCACAAAAAGTCACTAAGTAGTTTTGCTCTTTATTTGTATTTTAGAAAAACATTAAAATCCTCATTTCCCCCCTCCAAATCCTACTTTCTGTTTTTACTGTATTCTAACACCTCAAGACTGACCTATGCACCTGTCATTCTCCAGTGTTTTCTTGGCACCCAGAACGCATCTATCTCTTCCCTCCCTCCTTTCTCTTCTATCTCTTTATAAGTTTACTTATTGTTTTTAAGTCATTCTCCTTCTCTGGTCTTTTCTTTGTCTAACTGGCCTCCTGATTCTATATCTTAAAAGATCCAGAACAGCCTGGCAGAACTTTCTTTAGAGGAAAGAACTTTCAGGAATCCAGTGGCCAATTACACTTAGGAGCTTGAACTTCATTCTCAAGGTTTAGTCAGGGACTGACATAGGTGTGCATTTTAGAATGTTTACTTTCATGGGATTGTTCAAAATAAATAATTACTACAGTTGCATAAACATGGTAAGTGCTTAGCATCTATTTATTAAATTTACCGGTATCCTGAATCTACCCTAGGGTATAAGAAAACTTGCAGTTACAGATAACTTTAGTCAACGTTGTTAAATATAAATAAAAAATTAGAACTGAAGAAAAAAGTCCCTCTGCAAAAAATGTGTCATCATGGTTTTTTTGATTCAGCTTCAAACTTATCTTAGAATTGCCAAGCTTTCAAAGTAAAAAGAAGAACATAGAGGAGAAGAAAGTAGTAACTCAGGAAGTGAAATACCTTTCAGACTTAATCCCATGGGAACTTTTTATGACCAAAGCTCTGGGTAATATAAGTATCAACCTTAGCATGTTATAGCAATTGTGGTAATGGGTTTCTTTTTTAAAAAAATATATTTTTATTGATTTCAGAAGGTGTGGGAGAGGGAGAAAGAGATGGAAACATCAGTGATGACAGAGAATCATTAATTGGCTGCCTCCTGCATGCCCCACACTGGGGATCAAGCCTACAACCTGGGCATGTGCCTTGACTAGGAATGGAACTGTGACATCCTGGTTCATAGGTCGATGCTCAACCACTGAGCCATACCAGTCAGGATCAAAGGTAGTTCTTAGGGGTGTTTATGAAAAGTTGAGGACCAAACAACATAATGTAGATTTAATGTTAGAAGCTCTAAGGACTAAATATGATAGTCTCCCCTTGTCCATGGGGTATATACTACAAGACCCCCAGTAGGTGCCTGAAATGGTGGATAATACCAAAAAACATGTAGTATGTTTTTTCCCCCTATACCTACATATCTATGGTTAAATACAATTTATAAATTAGGTACACTAAGAGATTAACAACAACAATAAAATAGAATGATTGTAACAATATATTGTATTAAAATTTTTGTGAATGTGGCCTCTCTTAAAATCTCTTATGGTATTGTACTCACCCTTCTTGTGATGATATGAGATGATACAATGCTTATGTGATGAGATGAAGGGAAGTGCATGATGTTGGTAGGCACTGGAATGGAGTGTTAAGCTAATGCTGACTTTTTGAGAACATGTCAGAGCCATGATGATATTGATGGCTGGATGTCAGGAGCAGACAATGTCAATAGTTGGGGATCCTTGACAGTGGAGGTTTTTTTGATTAGCTAGCGGTATACAGAGAGGATACTCTGGACAAAGGAATGATTCAAGTCCAGCGTGGGACAGAGCACAATGGTGTGAGATTTGATCATATAACACAGGAGGTGTGTAATTTAAATTAATTTTTGGAATATTCTATTTAATATCTTTAGACTGTGGCTTACCACAGGTACCTGAAACCGCAGACAAGGGGGAAATACTGTAGACTACTTTCTAGGGTATAAGATTCAGGCACATGAATTAGATTCCTAGGACATATCTATTAATTGTGCTGAATCTACTAATTCTCTCATTTTTTATAGGAGCCACTATGAAGTGGGTAAAAATTATTTTGGTCTGGAGGATGTTAAAGCCAATGTTTTTAAATTCACTTTGACATAGAAACCAAATCTCTATAGGATGGCTGGGAAAACCCAATTCTAAGTATCATGCTGTTGAGGCATGCTGATGCCATAATAGCTTTTCTAGGTAACTGCTTTGCTAAGTTGTATGATCTTATTGTGACTCATTGGACTTTAAGAAAGTTGGCTAAGGGTGATGATTTTGAGTATATCAACGCGTTCCTTCCTGCAGCAGATTATAGGCAACCTCCTGGTTTGTAAAGAAGTGTTTAGTAAGGCACAACATACAGACAACCTTTAAGGGACGACACCTAGGGGACAGTTGTTTGGGTTAAATGAGACGTGTAGGAAGTATCTGCACAGGGTCAACACACAATGAATATGAATCCCTTTTGTTTCTCAGCAAGGTGCCAGCCACCATACAAAATTTATGTTGTCATTAAACCTGATTGACCTGATGACATAAAAGGACAAATATGTCTAACATACCAGTGGAGCCTCTTTTCCACTTTCCCAACTCATTGGCTGTGATTTTGTCATTCTAGCAAGATAAAGAGGGGAGGAAAGTAAGCTTGACAGTTGGAAAGTCTTATGGGAGATATGATACTTGAAGAAAGGACAGTTAGAGAAGTAGGTTTGGAGAATTAGGGACAATCAAGTCAAGTGGAGAAGCATGAACAAAGGCTGAGGGATATGATGATAGAGTTCCTCCAAGAGGAAACTCATCCTTGGTGAGTAAAAGAAGATACTCAACTGAACTAAAAAAGAGAGGAAGGGAGAAGGAGAGAGAGATAGAAACATCAATGAGAGAGAAACATTGATCAGCTGCATCCCCCACTAGGGATCAAGCCCACAACACGCGCATTGCCCTGACCAGGAAACCTTTGACCTCTTTATGCATGGGTTGACACCCAACCAACTGAGCCACACCAGCTGAGCAAACCTGCACTTTTTTGATAGTTCAGTGGGGATATAAAAGCTACTAATCTATGTAGTGTAAAGTGAAGGGTGGACAAGTTTGATGGCAAAACTTAGTGATTCAGAAAACAATTACGTGTTTTACAATTATTCATTAGGCTGAAAATGTTTGATACCCCAATTCTATAACAGTTCCCCTTTTCACTGTATACTACAATGTTGAAACATATTTATTTTTAACAGGTAGCTTAATATTTAGCACGAGCTAATTAGAAAGTCCTTCAGTTTTACACATGGAATGTTTCACAAGTCTTAAAAGAAGAAATTAAAAAATATATTTTTGATATAAGAATATAGAATGCCTAGTTGTCTTTGTCCTCTTTGAAAGAAGGGATATTCTAAATGGAATTTTATCTGTATCTTAGATATTCAAATAGAAAATCTTTATTTAAATTTAAGTGCTTTGGAAAAAAAACAAAACCCTTAATAAGGATTCTACATCATTAGTCATATGGTAACAAAGGTATAATTTTCCTGAAAAGGTACATTTTTAGTGGGAATATTTTCATGTAAAGCATCTTATTTTTCTCTGAAAGTCATACCTTTCCCAGACATCAGTAATTTCACTTCTGGATTTTAATCAGTAGTTTTCTTTCTTCCACAATCTGTTGATAGTGGTAGGAAACTTGAACTTGAGACTCTGTTTAGCCATGTGGATCTTGAAATTAGTGTGTCTTTCTCAATGGGACATCATTTGAAAAGGGAATCAAAGTGTTGATTTAGCATAGAAACACTGCAGAAGCATTTCCCCATGACATCATGAAAATTCAAAATGAAAATTATAAGGAAGTTGTGAGGAAAGGAAGATGTCTTAAAATTTAAATACTCCGGGAAAGTTCAATAAAACTAGAGCGGTAATTTTCCACAGGTCTAGTAAGGACTCCCTGTTGAGTTAAGCTTTAAACTGAAAAGATGGCTATGTATTTTTAAAAACTTCACTTGCAAAGTTTAAAAAATCAACTATAAGAGAAATCAAATGAAAAATTTAATTTTTAAATGTTCCCCAGATGTTTCTTACGTGCTGCTGAGGTTGAGAAATCCTGTTTCCTACTTGATATATGACCTCTTTCACTCAGAATTATTGAAAGTAAAGCATTTCTTAATTTAATATTAAGCAAATATTAAACATGAGAAAATATCTATGTATTAAAAATTCTCCTAGGAAACAGGAGTTTTTAGCTACTCTACACTTGATTGTTCTATTTTACTCTAGCAATTCTCCATGAATTGTTCCACCTCTTTTGTAAATCATCCTCTATTCTTCCTACTTTCAATCCCTTCCTAACTCCTGACTTTGTCGCTTTATCATTTTGGCAACTATTATTTTTCTCACCTCAATTTGCTGCTTCCCCTTTTTCTTTATCTTTACTTTTCAGTCTCTCCTTCAACCTTGGTCATCCTCATTCTGTCCACTAGTGACCCAGCTCCGTCACAATCTCACAGATTTTGTTCTGCCCACTCATTCAGACAGTTTGAGCTGCTGTTTGAGATCATAAAGGCTTGGCTCCTGCTTGGAGAAACTTCCATTTTTCTATTCATCCTGCCAAATCCCTGTACATGTACAATGTGGTGTGAATTTTGTCTCCTAATGAAAAGATAAAAATACCAGTTCCCCTCCCCAATCAAATGAAAACCAGCCCTTATGACAAAGGATGCATTTTTAGAGAATATGGCTTGGTTTCATAAATTTTGTGAGGATACCCTATGATGATTTTATTTTTTATTTTTTAAATATATTTTTATTGATTGCAGAGAGAAAGGGAGAGAGGGATAGAAACATCAATGATGAGAGAGAATAATTGATTAGCTGCCTTCTGCATGCCCCCCAGTGGGGATTGAGCCCATAACCTGGGCATATGACCTTCTGGTTCATAGGTCAATGCTCAACCACTGAGCCATGCTGGTTGGGTACCTCTGGTGCCTTTAGAAATTTTCTATGGAGACAGAAGAATCATTTGAAAGTATCCTTTTGGTATTAAAACAATCATAGAAATTTTCTGAAATCTTCATATAGGATGCACCCTAAGGCTTACTGTTGGACAACTGTATTAAATTTTCTTCCGTGAATGTTGTATAGAGCTTGATTCCATGTGTTTTTCTCTTGCCACGTCTAGTCCACTTTGACTATGAGTTCAAAAGGACTTTAGTGTTCTTTAATACCTATAAAAAGAAACAAGCAGTTTATAAGCATCAGACGGGGCCACGTGTCTTGGCTTCAGCACCTGAGAAATACTTGAGGTTATTCACAGAAAGCATCAATAGTGAATTCAGAATGGGATTTAGATATGAAAAATCTCAATAGGAAACGAGCATCATGAGAGACAGTAGCAAAAAATGAAGCAGGCACTATTCCCCCAGCGCCCTCAGATTTGATTGAGCTTAACTTGAATTATCACATTTACTTCTACAGAGCACAGAATTCAGAAAAAGAGATAGAAGTCCTTAGGAGGTCTGGGGAGAGAAACCAGAAGAAAGACATGTCTGTGAGGAACAGGTCAATGAATGGGGCTGTTCATTATGTAAAAAAGAGAGCTTACCAGTCAGTGTACCTAATCACTGTTTTCAAATATTTAAAGGGGTCTTGTGTGGAAGATGCACACAATTTGTTCTGTAAATACTAATGGGTAAGAGGTTATAAAATTATGAAAATAGGGTGTATTTGAAAGGATTTGAAGAAGAAAACAAATGCGTGACATAAAAATCTAGATCTCCTTTTTAAAAATTTATCTTTATTGTTGAAAGTATTACAGATGTCCCTGTTTTTTCCCCATTGGCCCTCTCTAACCGCCCCCGCCCCGCCCCCAAAAGTCTTCACTGCACTATTGTCTGCATCCATGGGTTATACATATATGCATATTAGTTCTTTGGTTAAATCTTGATCTCCAAGAAAACAAGTTCTGATATTCTAAGATTTTACAACAATTTTCTACATGTTGATTTCTTAGTGAATTGTCTCTCAGTTAATTTAGAACTTAATAATGAGCTATTTATTTCTTTTACATATAATCTTAGGTTATTTAACTTTTTTTGACTCAGTTTCCTTATCTTACCACATAGTAAGCTTTATGTAAGTGTAAGATATTGTTGCCTAGCAAAAACATAAAAAAATGTTGAATTTTTTACTGTGATTTACTGAGTTTTAGGAAAGAATGCTTTACACTATCTGAAATAAGTTGTTCTAAAAGGCTGTAGGTAAATGATGGAGTTAATTTTCCAATATCACAGCCTTACTTGCACATATACTATTTAGAATGGATTGCCTCTATGTATTTAGATTCACATCTGAGAAAATATTTCAGATGTGTACCAGGCATCATTTGCAGGACAACTTGAGAGGTATAGCTGAATTTAGGATGGGCATCTCCTTTAGGAAGTTTATTTCTTTCCTATGCAACGTGAAAAGTAATAACAACAAACAAACAAACAAAAACTTTAAAAAAATCTGAAATTGTATAAATATTTCATTATTTTGTTAACATTATACTGTCAACAATAAAAGGAAAAAAAGAAAAAAAAGAAAGAGAGCTCTGAAAATATTGTGATGAACAGAAAGGGGACTAGTTACTCAATGTTAAGGTAGGTCAACATATGACTACTCATCACAAAAGAATCAATGTTCGTAGGATTGAGTTAAACCCAGATTTATAACTTTGATTTGTGCCAGACCCAGTTTAATCAGTGAAACTGTCTTAGGCTGGGACAAAGAGAATGTGAACATATGTATAAAAATAAAATCCACCAAGTTTATAATTGGAAAAAAATACACAGGATAAAAGAAAATATCTTTTAATAGGCCCTGCACTTTTAGAAGCATTGACAATTGAGAAAAAGAAAACTTGGCAATTTGCACATAGATTTTTATTTTATTAAAAATGATTGTCCAGTCCAGTCAGCATGTCTCAGTGGTTGAGCATGAACCAGGTGGTCACAGTTCCATTCCTGGTCAGGGCAAATGCCTGGGTTGCGAGCTTCATCCCCAGGGTGAGGCATGCAGTAGGCAGCCAATCAGTGATTCTCCCTCATCATTGATGTTTCTCTCTCTTTCTCTCCCTCTCCCTTCCTCTCTAAAATCAATAAAAATATATTTTAAAAAAATTATGGCCCAAATGAAATACCCTGAAAGACCTTCACAAATGAAACAGCTAAAGTTCTGAATAAGATGGTGGGTGGGGGGGAGGATATAAAAAAAAATGGAGATTTCATAAAAAAAAACCCCACATAAAACAAAACAGAAATCCTACACAGATAAAATCACTATTAATATACTCATGTACTTTATTGCTCTTATTATCTCTATATAGAAAATGCTCTAGGAAATTGGGTTGCTTCTTGAAGTGGAGGATTAAGTGGCCTGGTTTAACGTTTTTATATGTCTTGAATTCTCCATACTTTTCAGAATCTTAATTTGGTAAAAATATTAATGCTATGGCCCCAGAAAGACATACTTAATTGGTCTGGGGGTGGGATCCAGATCCTGTAATTTTTAAAGTTCCCCAGTCTTTCCAAGGTCCTGCTAAGGCTGAGAAACCTACTCTAGAGCATATTTTTTGTTGTTGATCAATGACCTCCTCCTCCGCTCCTTCAGCCTGGAGTCCTGAAAAGGACTGTACTTGGCTCTTCTTACTTTGTACCTTGGGATGCATATCCATCCCTTAAATTCATCTAAAATGCATTTTAAATTCAACAATTTTAAATCTCTGCTGCTCACTCCCAATCAGGGGTCCTTTCCCTACATCCAGCTCTTGAACCACATTAGTAAATGCTTATTGGACATTTTCATTTCATAATCTGCCAACAGCATTAGCCATCACGGCTGTGAAAACGGCAGTCATCCTTGATTGTCTCCTTCAGTTTTCTTCTTCTCTGTCAGCAGGTTCTTGGCTGCTTTTCCACTAACATTGAGCTTTTCATCCCGTCCCCCTCTCCCAAGCCTGTCAGTGTGGTCCAGGCTCCCACTATCTGGCATAGACTTCTGGCCTCCTCATATCTAGGCCTTCTCACCTCCAGTGCATCCCGTTTGTGTCTAGCAGATGAATTTCCTTTCAGCATGGCTTTGATTCTATTCCCCACCTTTTATTGCTCCTTACTTTCCCCTCATACCAAAGTTCCACATACTTTGTCCCGTGTGCTTCGCAGCATGCTGGGATTTGACTGACTCAGTGTTGCCCAAGTCAGTGCTTCCCACTGATAACTTTTGGTGGTATATGAGTGAACTTCAAAAATGTTCAGTGATATACTTAAGTTTAATGTAAACTAGAAAAATACACATGCACTTCAAATCCATGATTTGACAGAATTTTATTTTTTAGACTGAGACTAACATAAATCTTAAAATTTTAAAAAGTAAATTTTAATAAAATATTAAGTATGTAACATGGAAGAATTGTGAAGGTGATATATGAATAGCTGACATTCTTTAAAAAGTCATTTATGTTAGGCCCTTGCTAGTTTGGCTCAGTGGATAGGGCATCGGCCTGCAGACTGAAGGGTCTGTGGTTTGATTCTGGTCATGGGCACAGGACCGGGTTGCAGGCTTGATCTCCAGTAGGGGGTGTGCAGGAGGCAGCTAATCAATGATTGTCTCTCATCATTGATGTTTCTATCTCTGTCTCCCTTCCTCTCTGAAATCATTAAAAATGTATTTTTAAAAAGTCATTTATGTTATTTTCACTTCCTGAAATAATGTGGGACAGATTCTACTCGTCCTTCCAGTCCTAATTTATCTTCAAAATTCTCCATAATGTCAACCATGCTAAAATGGCCAGAAAGATGTAGGAGAATGAAGAGAGAAAACAAAAGCCACAGGTTTTGACTGGGAACACTGGTCACGTGTGAATGCGAGGTCTTCCTGAATGTTTCGAGTGGACGCTGATGTGGCAGCTCCCAACCTGGGCTGCCTTTTTGAATGGTGAAGGGAAAAGGAAAGCTAAGATGGGGGCGAGGGGAGGGAGGGGCTGTCCCAGGTGAGCACATGGGTTGCTCTCAACTGCCATCCAGGCAGGCAGCTCCCTCTGAATGCTGGACACGTGCAGATGGAGAAACACCAGAGCTCTAGTCCCGCCCTCCTCTGTCTTCTAAGGCCACCACCACCACTTCCTGCCGGCATCCTGTCCTGGGCTGTGTGCCCTCTGAATGGGGACCAGGGCCAGGAGCGCATCTGCGGCGAGAGGGGCGCCCGGCCAGCCACGGGCTGTGAGGAAACCTGCCGTGGGCTGTCGTAGCTTGTCTGCGCTCTTCCTGGAAAAACCAGTCCTAAGTACTTTGGGGAAGAAGCCCTAAGTGGCAATTAACGTTACTCATCCTCCTCCCACTCCACAATCAGAGGCTTTTCCCATAGTTAAGTCATGGTTAAGTCATAGGACGTTTTTTCCCTTTACTTTCTCCCTTAGGGGTATTCTGGACTCTCCCATCCCCCACGAGACTGTGCCTGACTGGGCGCCATTCTGGTAATCATGTTGCTTTGAGGCATCCTTCTGTCTCTCTCCTCTGGAATTAAGTCAGTCAACTATAAAACCACTTTTTTTCACAACAATTTTTAGTGGTTTCACTCTTTATCAAACCAGGGGAAAAATTTCAAGTGAAATCAAGGTGTGTGTGTGTGTGTGTGTGTGTGTGTGTGTGTGTGAGAGAGAGAGAGAGAGAGAGAGAGAGAAAACTGAACTAGGGGTTGGGTATCAGATTTCGTTTAGGCTCGGCCTTTAACAAGCTGGGTGCTGAGGTGCAACTTGGTTTCCTCATCGGTAACATGACGGGTGGGGCTACAACACCTCTAGTCCTCTCCCAGTTCAATGGACGTGAAGATGCCTTTCTCTCAGTATATTCCAGTGTTTCCCAGTATTTCCTTTCACCTTCCTGGACACCCTGCCAGATCCACTGGTAGCAAGTGTATCAGCTGATCGAAAAGTTTTATTTAAGAGGCAGGTGGATTGGTTTTATTTAACTTCTTACAGTGTTCTGAGTAGGAGGGGGCGGGGGAGCACAGAATGTGACTGGTTCTATCAGCTCCTGGTTTGAGTAAGAAGCGATGAGTGTTTTGAGGAGTTGGGACTAGAAGGGCGTAAAAAGATGTTTTGAAGAGTGAAGGTAGTCTGCTTATTTATCAAAGTTACTGAATAATAGTCATTCACAGATTGAATTTAGAAAAACTAAAGACAACCAACTGAACAATTTAAGCTGAGATCAGAAGAAATCTGGAAGTTTATTCTTCTGCTTCAGGAAAACTTAGTATTTTAACATCTGAAACTCCAGGTTCCACTGTTAGAGAGCTCACCATGTTAGATGTCCAACCATTCCATTTCCAGACAGTGCTGATACACTCTACATGTGTAGGCTGTTTTCCAGGGAGTTGTAAAACCCTCTGATTATATAAAACGGTGAGAGAGAGAGAGAGAGAGAGAGAGAGAGAGAGAGAGAGAGAGAGAGAAAGGGATGGGAAAAGTTTGCAAATGTTTTCTTTCAAAGGGAAAGCTTATCATTTCATTTCATAAAAGTGTACTGTGGGTAGTCATTCCACTTGTGCATCTGAGAGGTTAGAATTATGCTATGAGCCTGGCCAGTGTGGCTGGGTGGTTGAGCATTGACCTATGAATCAGGAGGTCATGGTTTGATTACCAGTCAAGGCACATGCTTGGATTGCAGGCTTGATCCCTGGTAGGGGGGCAGGTAGGAGGCATCCGATCAATGTTTCTATCTCATCATTGATGTTTCTGTCTCTCTCCCTCTCTTCCTCTCTGAAATCAATAAAAATATATTTAAAAGTATGCTATGAGATTTTTAATGTGTTACTATTATTTTTCCCTAAATTTTATATCTTGATTTGAGGTCCTTTAGGACAAATCCTTGTTTTCAGGAAACTGAAAGTTATAAGGGCTCCAATAGGGATAATTCCTAATAGACCTCTTTGTCACAGGTTATTCCTTTGTTGATGCTCAGACCATAAATCATTTTCCCAGGAACATGGCTCAAAAGGTTTCATTTTAAAAAAACAAGTAACATTCTGTGTGAAAAAAAAGTGATTTTATCCTTTTGTATCATGTCCCCCATTTCCAAGGAAAGTTTTTAAATGAAAAATGCTTCTGAAGAAATGTTCTAAAAAATTAAGGATTACAATTCTTCTTTTCATGGTGTTTAGTGCTTCCTCAATATAAAATCAAGTTCACATCAAAAGGTCTTTATTTTATTCTCTATTTATAAGAACAGCAGTAATAATAGTGGATACCATCTATTGGGCAGCATCTGAGCTGTAGGAACTGGGCATATTACTCTAGGAGGTCCTTTCAACAAATTCACAGGACTGTGCTCTTTGTTTTAGCAGCTGATGGAACTGAGACTCTGAGGGGTTAAGCATTCTGCCCAAGGTAATATAGCTAATAAGTGCTATTTACAAAGCTTATATCCTTTCTTTATGCTACTTTTTTAAGTACTCTAACTTTTTTCCATTAATAAACATTTTTACAGTCATTTAAAGAACAAAACCATCTGCTTTCAACTCATTAGAAATGACTTTTTGAAATTCATTTAGAACACAATTAGAATAAGCTATGCCCATGCATCTATGCTTTGAAAAAACAGTGTACAGCCCAGTCAGTGTGGTTTAGTAGTTGAGCATCGACCCATGAACCAGGAGGTCACAGTTCGATTCTGGTCAGGGCATGAGCCCGGGTTGCCAGCTGGATTCCAAGTTGGGGGCATGCAGGAGGCAGCTGATCATTGATTCTCTCTCTCTCTCTCTCTTTCTTAAATCAATAAAAACATATTTAAAAAAAATAAAGAAAAGAAAAAATGATGGAAAGGTTTGGAGTAACAATTTAGGTTCCAGTATGATCACCTCTTTGGTGTTGGAAAGGCTTTTTGAAATCTCATCAAAACATCTGGTGTGGGGATTCCCTCTGACACTGCCCTTGGGGGAACTACTTGAGCTCATTTAGTGATGGGATATGCAGAAGTTTTCAGGCAGGACTTTCCACGTTTGGACAGCTTGAATGATCAGTACAATACTTCACATTTATACACTTTTTTGCAATTGACATGTTATTTGTTTCATTTGTGAAAGCTTGTTCTTATTTTGAGTCCCAGTCTCTTCTCCCACTTATTTCAGTTGAGAGGCGTAATGCTAACTTTCTCTGTATAGAGTGTAAATGTGGAGGGGGACAGTGTTGGAATGAATAGCTTCTAATTTAGTATTCATAATGAGGTAATTTTGGTGAAGTTTGTCTTGGTGATCATATTCCCTTGTAGATTTAACAATGAGTATTAGCTTTCCCTTCTGAAGCTACAAGACCAAGAGCTTTGCTGATGGAGCTCAGTGGTTTCCCCTCTCCTCCTCAGGCAGGAAAAAAACCTCAGCACTGAAGGCAAGAATGTTTCTGACCAGCAGCAATAACTTTCCACCTTAGCAACAATGGGTCTGTCTGTGGAGAGAGAATTACAAAGTAAATTCTTGCTCACTAAGACTGTTGCTTTAGCTTTAGAGATGGATATTTTGACTTTTGATTTACTTGTTCATGGCAATATTGATAAAACACATAGAATAAATTCATATTACATATCCTTAAGTGCATTTTTTGCACTCTTTAAAAAGCTCATTTTGAGGGCTTGATGATTGGAAAAAGCATGAGCCATTGTTTTTCCCTTCAAATTTGGAAAGATATGTAGATTATATATATATATATATATATGTGTGTGTGTGTGTGTGTGTGTGTGTGTGTGTGTGTGTATAATAGAGGAATATGCAAATTGTCTGGGATGCTGTCACAGTAACAGTAACGACCAAACAGCAGGCTGCATGGGGTGACAAGGCCAGCAGGGGGGTTAGTGAGGGATGACCAAACAACTGAACAGCAGGCTACATGAGGCAACCAGGCTGGCAGGGGGGGCAGTTGGGGGAGACCAGGCCAGTGTGGGGGGCAGTTAGGGGCAATCAGGCCAGCAGGCAGAGGCAGTTAGGGGTGATCAGGCTTGCAGGGGAGGAGGTTAGGGGTGATCAGGCAGGCAGGCAGGTGAACAGTTAGGAGCCAGCAGTCCTGGATTGTGAGAAGGATGTCTGACTGGCAGTTGGACATCCCCTGAGGGGTCCCGAATTGGAGAGGGTGCAGGCTGGGCTGAGGGTACCCCCCATGCATGAATTTTGTGTACCGGCCTCTAGTATATATAAATATATATATTTATATTATATATATTTATATTATATATTTATATTAAAATTATATATAAATATAATTTTTTTAAAGACTAGTGTATTTTTAGAGAGGTGAAGGGAGAGAAAGAGGGAGAGAAACATCAATGGCTGCTTCCTGCACACCTCCTACTGGTCATCAAACCTGAAACCCAGGCATAAGCCCTGACCAGGAATAGAACAGACAACGTTTGGTGCACGGGACAATGCCAACCAACTGAGCCACATGGGCCAGGGTAAGATGCCAAATATTTTTTACTTGGGTCCTCTGTGTATAGATAAGATATATCCTTGGATTTTCCCCCTCTCCCCCCCCCCCCACACACACTTACCTCATCCCCATGTGTAAAATTTAAGTGTGGGAAAAGGGAGTATGCAATAAGATATAGTTCATAAAATGCATATGCAAGAGTCCCATGGATAAAATCATGTAATTTCACTAGGCCAGTTCTAATTCCTGCATGACTCAAGTCTGTGGGACACAGTTATACTAGTATGTCCCTCCGGTAAGAGAGAATCAACTACACTGTCAGTGCAGCTTTCCAATCAGGCTTATATTCCCATAATTGTTACTTGATAGGTAAGTTTTACCTTTTGATTTATGGGTAACTGTGCTCCATGATCAGAATTTAAAGGCTTGCTCACCACTATTTTTACCTGATCTGTCACTTTGTCAGGGAAGATTAAAATAGTCTGACAGAACTTTATTCAACTGTTATTCTTTTCTAAGAATCTTCTCAAAGGGGTTTCAAATAGGTATATTCTTAGTTATTTTTTTTCTCATTTAGAAATATCAGTTATTTAATACCCATGGATATTTTACATTTTCTTAGGATAAACATTGAATCAAACTCTCAGTTTTTCAGCTGTTCCTCTAAAAGCCATGTTTTCTCTCAAATGAGAGGCATTTTAAAAAATTACACTAGGAATCAAAACATTTCATTTGAATATTTGTATGTACTGAATTTATGTGATAACCATAATTTATCAAGTGTTAAGTATTAGTCATGGGTTTTTAATCCTCAAGTCTGAGTTAAATGACAATATTCCCACTTTATAGCTGAAAAGACTGAGGAGTAGAGTGGGTAAGTAACCTGCCTGGTGTTATTAGCAAGAAAGCTGTACTCAGGGAGTGAAGGTGTATATTAAAGAAAAAGGGAAGGCTGGTGGGTGGAAGTTAGTGTGAGGGCAAGGCGAGGAACTGGACATATTCTGTCTGAAGTCCACTGAGCTGGGGACATGTTACTTATCTCCAATTCACTGAATATTGAGGACAAGCTTATGGGTATCCATGTATAGTCCCAAAGGGAAGAAAAACAATGATAAGAGAAAGTATTATTCTAGGAAGCAGAAGTCTACCCTCAACCCCACCCCACCCAGAAAGTGTCCATACATCTGAGTTTCCTGAAAAGGATTTATCCACTAGAATTGTTACAAGATGATGGAATGGGGCCATTTCAAATATTTCCAATCAGGCTTATACCCCAATAATTGTTATGTGATAGGTAAAATTTAGACAAATAGACAGAGACCAATTGTCAATGAGGCTAAAGACTTGCTTTGTGTTGAACAGTGGATACCACAAAGAGCAAGGCATACACAGCCCTTTCCCTTTCAGAGCTAGAAAGTAGAGAAGAGAGAAAAGGAGAGTTATAATCGGAGCTTCTCAGAAATAGGACAGGGCCAGAAGGGAAGAGATGGGATGCTTCAGCAGTATGGCTGGCAAGTGGCAGTTTTATCCAGGTTGGGCTGGTGCGCAGTGATGAAGGACACGCCATCCCCTCTCATAAGGAACTTCTAGTCTGGTCGGTGGCTCCCACTGTAGAGGGGAAAGGGGAGCGTAGATTGGTCCCATCTGGGATTCATCCCTTGGGATCTGACTTATGTGTTTCTCTGTGGTGGTCTCTAAAGGCTTGCAGTGGTTCTCAACCTTGGCTGCACATTAGAATCATCTGGGAATCTTTTTAAAATCCTGATTTCTGGGCCTAGATGAGGCCCAGATGAGGCCTAGATGAGGACCAGAAATCAGGATTTTAAAAAGATTCCCAGGTGATTCTAATGTGCAGCCAAGGTTGAGAACCACTGGCTTAGAGTCTTTGCCTGATCTAAGTCAGAAACAGCGTTTAACACTGTCCTGCACTAGAGATTGAGAGGTATAGAGGCTCTACCTAAAACATAGTCACAAACCCAAACACAACCAAAATGAGGAGACAAAGAAACAACCCCCAAATGAAAGAATTAGAGAATTCTCCCAAAGAAGAGATAAATGAAGCAGAGATAAGAAATTTATCTGAAACAGAGTTCAGAGTAATGATGTTAAAAAATGCTCAACAGTATGAAAAAATAAATATAGTAAATAAACAGTCTGAGATAAAGAATGACATAACATAAATAAAAAAACACATTGGAAGGAATACACAGCAGATTAGGGGAAGCTGAGGATCGAATCAGTGACTTAGAGACAGAGTTGAGGAAATAAAGAAAAAGCAATTAAAAAACAAGAGGACAGCTTAAGGGAGCTGTGGGACAATGTAAAACATAACAATATTAGAATAGTAGGTGTGCCAGAAGAGGCAGAAAGGAAGAAAGGAATAGAGAAGGTGTTTGAAGAAATAATGGTAGAAAACTTCCCTAACCTGATAAAGGAAAAAGTCACACAAGATCAAGAGGCACAGGAAATCCCAAACAAGAACCCAAACAGACCCACACCCAGACACATCATAATTAAAATGCCAAAAATTAAAGACAAAAAGAAAATCTTAAAGGCAGCAAGAGAAAAGAAAACTGTTACCTACAAAGGAGCTCCCAACAGGCTGACACCTGATTTCTCATCAGAAACTCTATACCAGTGGTCGGCAAACTCATTAGTCAACAGAGCCAAATATCAACAGTACAATGATTGAAATTTCTTTTGAGAGCCAAATTTTTTAAACTTAAACTATATAGGTAGGTACATTGTTATTAACTTAATTAGGATACTCCTAAGGCTTAGGAAGAGCCACACTCAAGGGGCCAAAGAGCTGCATGTGGCTCGCGAGCCGCAGTTTGCCAAACACGGCTCTAGACTATAGACTAAAGGAGTTCATCACCACCAAACCAGCATTACAAGAAATGCTAAAGGGATTGCTACAAGGGATTGCTGAGAAGAAGAAACAGAGAGAGAAATCTAGCCATACAGAATTAAAATGGCAATAAATAAGTACCTCTCAACAATAACCCTAAATGTAAATGGATTAAATGCTCCAATCAAAAGGTGTAGGGTAGCTGGATGGACACAAAAACATGACTCAACTACATGCTGTCTACAAGAGACCCACTTCAAAACAAAAGACGCACACAGGATGAAAGTGAAGGGAGGGAAAAACATTTTCCATGCAAATGGAAAAGAAAAAAAAAAGCTGAAGTAGCAATACTCATATCCGACAAAGTAGACTTTAAAAGCATCATGCACTAAGCGAAATAAGCAAGATGGAGAAAGATAACTATCACATTCCACTCATTTGTGGAATATAATGAACAACATAAACTGATGAACAAAATTAGAGCCAGAGGGGGGGAAATACTCTAGAATATAATAGAAGTAATCCTGTTATTGTAGATTTTTAATATTTCCTACAACCCTTGTGATATCATACTATGTCAGTACAGTTTTGGTAATATTATTATACTTAAAATCCTTTTATTCTTTAAATATTAATGTTTATTGCATGTAATATTAGTATATGTAAGATCATTTTTCTTGAATAATTAGTGTGTATTGCAAGTAACATTATCATATTTAAAATCGTTTTTCTTGAGACATTAATGTTTATTGCGTGTAATATTATTATATTTAAAATAGTTTTTCTTGAAATAAAAAAAAACTAAAAAAAAAGTGATGGTACATTCACACAATGGAATACTACTCAGTTGTGAAAAAGAAGGAAATTTTCTTTTGTGGCAGCAGAGATGGACCTGTAGAGTATTATGCTTAGTGAAATAAGCCAGTCAGAGAAAAACAAATACCATATGATTTTGCTTATGTGTGAAATCTAATGAACAAAATAAACTAACAAACAAAATAGGAACAGACTCGTAGATACAGAAATCAGACTGATAGCTGCCAAAGAAGAGAGGTTTTGGGGGGGGGGTGGCTGAAAAAGGCAAAGGGATTAAACAAAGCAAAAAATAAATAAATTTAAAAAAGGAGCAAAAACACACCTCATAGATACAGACAACAGTATGGTGATTACCAGAAGGAAAGGGGAGTGGTGGGAGGCAGAAGAGGATAAATGTGGGATAAATGGTGATGAAAGGAGGCTTGGCTTTGAGATTTGACAAAACAATATACAGATGATGTTTTATAGAACTGTGTACCTGAAACCTATGTAATTTTATTAACCAATGTCACCTCAATAAATTCACTAAAAAAAGGAAACTGTTGGATGTTCAGTGGGCAGATCAGCAACCATAAAAGGATACTTTAATGGATTCCGATCATTATCTAAACACAAAGCCACAGAGCCAAGTTTGTGCATTGTTAAACTTCTGCTGTGAACCTGGTAAAAGAAGATGTAACAACGCATCCGATGAGACGCTTTCCTTTCCTGATTTTTACATTGCAGGCTTTGAGTTTTGAGAATCACTGAAAAGAGTGGCTTCTCCGAGCAGCCACTTGAAGGAAGGCGCGTGTTCCTGTTGTAGGAACAAGCTGGTGGTGCAGAGAAGGGGCTCTGCACACAGCCAGTGTTTTTCTTCTAAAGCCACTGAACTTACTGCTCACGCTGTGCTTCAATTCTAGAAGAAAACATGTCCCAACCCAGAAAACTTCTATGTACATATGTGTGCAGGCATGTGTGTATTTTACACCAGTGGTCAGTTTTTAAAAATTTAAATTATACTAATCACCCACTTGTTTCCTGAAGAATTATGAATCAAAAGGGTTTTTTAGAAAATATTGAAAAAATGACCTATCTTACAGACTTGTAAAAGTCTTTTCCTATTTCTAAGACAGTGAGGATATTCATTAAGGTGAATGGATAAGGAAATAGATTCAGTAACTTTCTGATACATCACATTCTTACAAAGAAAATATAAAGGGAAAATATTCCATTTACCTTTACAACTAGATAGCCTTAATATCTAGAATAGTCTTAAGAAACGTGCAGGAACTGGGTGGATAAAATTACAGCATTGTACATAACAGTAGGATGAAAAGATGTGAGAACATGACAACAGATTAGAATACATGGAGAGCTATATCCTAGAAAAGGTAGACTTAATTTTTTTGAACAGGTCAATTTGATATAAATTTACTCTGGACACAGTGTATTGTCAATAAAAATTCCAATTTGTTGTGGGGAAGGTGGTGAGAAACCTGACAGAATGATTCTAAATTTCACTTTGAAGAATAAACATGCAAAGATAGGTAGGAGAATTCTTAAAAAAACCCCAAAATACTGAGAAGGGACATTACCTAAACAGGTGTTAAAATGTATCATAAAATTGCTGAAACTAAAAAAAATGTGGTACTGGCTGAGAAGTAGATGGTTAATAAACAAATTAAAATGTGCATCCTCAGACCTGCATATGATTCAGGATTTAGCATTTGAGAAAGTTAGAATCTTGAACCACTGAGAAAAATATGCATTAGTGAATAAATATTTCTCAAACATGTAACCCATTGGTAAAAATATCATTCCTACAGTGCTTTTTACATTATTTATACTTGTTAAAAAAGAAACTATAAACATAACAAGAAAATATGGGCAGATTTTAAGCATAATATTGGGATTGAAGAAGGCCTTTTTATTTGTTTGTTTGTTTATTCATTTATTTACTTAATTCTTTATTATTTGAAGTATTACATATGTCTCCTTTTTTCCCCATTGACCTCTCCCTGGCCATACCCCATCCCCCCTCCTTCCTGCCACAGATACCCTCCCCCCCCCCCCTTAATGTCTGTGTCCATTGGTTGTGCTAATATGCATGCATACAAGTTCTTTGGTTGATCTCTTACCCACCCCCTCCTTCCCCTGACTTCCCTCTGAGGTTTGATCGTCATTTTGATGCTTCTCTGTCTCTGGATCTATTTATGTTTATCAGTTTATGTTGTTTATTAGATTCTACACATGAGTGAGATCATGTGATATTTATCTTTCTTTGACTGGCTTTTTTTGCTTAGCATAATGCTCTCCATTTCCATCCATGCTGTTGCAAACGGTAAGAGTTCCTTCTTTTTTATAGCAGCATAGTATTCCATTGTGTAGATGTACTACTGTTTTTTAATCCACTCTTCTGCTGATGGCCACTTAGGCTGTTTCCAGATCTTAGCTATTGTAAATTGTGCTGCTATGAACATAGGGGTGCATATATCCTTTCTGATTGGTGTTTCTGTTTTCTTGGGATATATTCCTAGAAGTGGGATTACTGGGTCAAATGAGAGTTCCATTTTTAATTTTTTGAGGAAACTGCATACTTTTTCCACAGTGGGGGAAAGCCTCTTTAAAGTATTAATAGAAATGCCAGAAATAACAAAAAATAAGATTGATAAATTTAAGTATAAAAGTTTAAATACTTCTGTACTGAATAAACATCTCAGGTGAAACTGAGAGGCCAATGCCAGTAGGAAAAAGTATTTTCCACATGCATAACAGACAGAGGTCTCTAACTTTAATATACAAAAATCTCTTACACATTCATAAGAATGCACACACGAGTGAAAAAAATGGGCAACTTACATAAACTACAGCATACATCAGAAACACTTTGTTGTTCAGGAAAATTAATGGAACACCAGGATCTGAAGGGGAGAAGAATTGACATTACATTTAAGAGGTAAAAATGCAAAACAGAATTCTCATTGGTGGAATGATGTTTTTATTATAGTGCAAAGTATTTCAAACTTTACTACATAGCTTACTTCTGTATTGTATACTGAATGTGATTCTAATCTTCACTAAAGTTCTTTTTAAATTCAAAAACTTTTAAAACAACTAGAGCAAAAGGATATTTACTCATTCGCCCAACTGGGAAGTCCAGGGGGCACACCAGCTTCAAGCATGGCTGGATTCAGGGGCATAGACTGTTGTCAGAACCAAGGCTCATCTCCTGGCTCTGCTCTCCTCTGCCCTGGCTTCCTTCTCTGGTTGGCTCAATGTCGTGGGCCCTGTTGGTTCAAGCCTTTCATCCTACAAAACTAAGCAGCCTCAATAGAGAAAGCTTCTTCTCCTCCACAATTCAGTTGAGCATCACTGTACTAATGTGAATAACTGGATTATTCCTGAACTAGGAGGTGGACTATGCTGATTGATCAGGTCTGATTGGCATTACCCATGAAGCCCAAGCTTTGATTAGACCAGGGGCCCTCAACTACGGCTGTGGGCCACATGCAAATACAAATATTGTTTTTGTTCCCGTTTTGTTTTTTTACTTCAAAATAAGATATGTGCAGTGTGCATAGGAATTTGTTCATAGTTTTTTTTTTTTAATATATTTTATTGATTTTTTACAGAGAGGAAGGGAGAGAGATAGAGAGTTAGAAACATCGATGAGAGAGAATCATCGATCAGCTGCCTCCTGCACATCTCCTACTGGGGATATGCCCGCAACCCAGGTACATGCCCTTGACCGGAATCGAACCTGGGACCTCTCAGTCCGCAGGCCGACGCTCTATCCACTGAGCCAAACCGGTTTCGGCATAGTTTTTTTTTAAAACTATAATCCGGCCCTCCAACGGTCTGAGGGACAGTGAACTGGCCCCCTGTTTTAAAAGTTTGAGGACCCCTGGATTAGACCATCTGACCCACATGGACTGGAAATAGAAGAGGTGGTTACAAGACACGTGGGAGTTGTTTTAAGGAGATGGGATGGATGCTGGGCAAAAATTAAACTTTTTATCTTATATAATAAAAGCCTAATATGCTAAGTGTCTGGTTGTCTGGTCGGCCATTCAACCAATCAAAGCGTAATATGCTAATGATATGCTAAGGCTGCTCAACCGCTTGCTATGACGTGCACTGACCACCAGGGGGCAGACAGTTGACTGGTCGACCAGTCGCTATGACATGCACTGACCACCAGGGGGCAGATGGTCCGACCAGTAGGTTAGCTTGCTGCTGGGGTCTGGCCAATTGGGACTGAGTGAGATGGGCTGGACATGCCCTGGAGCCCTCCCATGTCCCTGGCTGGCCCCAGTCGTGCACTGGTGGGTTCCCTCGGCCTGGCCTGTGCCCTCTTGCAATCTGGGACTCCTTGGGGGATGTCAGAGAGCCAGTTTTGGCCTGATGACAGAACAACCGGTTGCTATGATGCCCACTGACCACCAGGGGGAAGACGCTCAATGCAGGAGCTGCCCCCTGATGGTCAGTGCACTCCCACGGGAGGAGTGCCACTCAGCCAGAAGCCGGGCTCATGGCTGGTGAATGTAGCAGTGGTGGTGGGAGCCTCTTCTGCCTCCACGGAAGCGCTAAGAATGTCTGACTAACAGCTGAGGCCTGCTCCCCAGCCATCAGTCAGACAACCCCCAAGGGCTCCCAGATTGAGAGAGGGCACAGGCCAGGCTGAGGGACCCCCTTGAGTGCACGAATTTTGTGCACCGGGCCTCTAGTTTTGAGGTAATTATAGATTCACTAGAGGCCTGGTGCATGAAATTCGTGCACAGGTGCGGTGTATAGGCCTTGCCAGTGATTGAAGCATGAGTGTCTGGCATGGAAGGGCAGGTCCCAGCTGACTGCTGGGCCCTGGGCAGCACCTGGGCCCCCCGTGCTTCCACACCCCGCCTCCACTTGAGCCACAGCACCCGAGTCCCCATGTGAAGATGTGGTGAACGTGGCTGGACGCTGTGGGCCAAGGTGCTGTGTGGGCCTCTGGGCCGTGCCAGCAGCACAGTACGGAAGCCGGTGGGCAGTGTGCTCTCCTGGCCGCCTTGCAGACCGGCTCTTGAGCAAACCCATGAGGAACCCAACCGGCCCCTGCAGTCCCTGTGGCCTGGCTCACCTGGAAGAGGCCGCACAGGTGTGGGGTGGGCTCCTTGCAGGTGCCCTACACCTGAGCGTGGGGGCTTCCCTGGCATGTGAGCCCTGGTGTCCCAGGGGAGAGTAGCAAGGGGAGTGAGAGCGTGCTTGAGGTTGGTGGACACCCTGCATTTTCACTGCACCTCTGTCCCTGTCACTCTCGCCCCCAGGTAGCCGGTGAGAGGTCCAAGTGCATCATTGATGCCCTCCATGTTCCACGCTGCCCTCTGGTGGTCAACACACATCATGGCGAGTGGCCAAACTCATGGTGGAACGACCGCCCAAGGGGACAGTTGCATATTAGGCTTTTATTATATAAGATGTGCAGTTGTAAGAAATAATAAGTAGAGATACCTTATCCAATTTCCCCCTGTTGGAAATCTTGTGAAAGTATAGTACAATAATCCAAGAAATTGTCATTTGGAATGGATACAATGATTCTGATGAAACGAAAGCTCAAAATTTAAATTAAATGTAATACCATGCCTTACACATCATCATCAGTGAAAAATTTTTAATTGCTTGATCTAGTCGGAGACCACTTATTTAAATGTAAAATATAATCAACCAGTTCACATTATTCATTTTATAATATGTATTAAAGACTTGCCACATGAAAAGCTAAGTGGAGAAAAGATATGAAGGTAGGAAAAGTGTGAGATGTTTGGGACAATGGTAAATTGTCTGATGGGACTGAACTGCAGGTGTGAAGCAGAAGTTATCAGACTGCAAGTAACAGAAAATGTGACTAACCGTGTCTTAAATACATAGGTGTTCATTTTTTCTCACATAGCTAGAGGTAAGAAGACAGGTGATTGCTGGCATTGTTTGCATTGCTCACATGCTGTGAAAGTTAGAGGCTCTTTCTGGCTTTCCATTCTGTCTTCCTTCATTTGCTGGCTTTTCCTTTTCTGCATATGGCCTATGGTTTTTTAATATGGCTGTCACAACTCCAGGCCTCAAATCGATACAGGGATATGAGGTTCCAGGCATATCCCTTTCTTTCATCAGGAAATACGTTCATTCCTGGTTTCATAGGAAGGTGGGAAAGGCTGTCTGGCAAAAGGCAACAGCATGATGTTTATTGTCTTAGAATGATCATAGTTTCCCCCCTGGCGATGAGCACATATAGACGGGAGTTCCGAGAGTGAAAACAGGCAAACTGGCTGCTCGAGGGAAGCTCACAGTCCTCCACGGGGGAGGAGAAAAATAAAGTTGGTGGCAAACTCTTGGAGGCCTTTTAGGAAGTTTTAGGAGTTTAGATTTTATCAACAACGATGTACTATTTCATATGAGTCTCTAGTGAATAGATTGGTTACTTGTCAGGAACAATGGAATACTTCTAGTGTTTTAATTTGTATTGTGATCATGAAAATTTTCTCAGTATTTCAGTTTTAGTATTTATTTATTTATATTGGTTTCAGAGAGGAAAGGAAAGAGACTGAAACATCAATGACCAGAGAGAATCATCCATTGGCTGCCTCCTGCACGGTCCCCACTGGGGACCACGCCCATAACTTGGGCATGTGCCCCTACTGGGAATCGAACTGTGACCTCCTGGTTCATAGGTAGATGCTCAGCCACTGAGCCATGCTGCCAGGAAGTATTTCAGCTTTATGTCTTAGAAGAAATATTTGCTGAGTAGGCCTTACAGAGGGAAACTTTTGCAATCTGTTTAGCAAAATAATGAGGGAAATGTAAGATAAGATGGACCTTTGTTTATTCACCAGAAGCCAGATTTATCCTGGAGCAGCCTATCTGGCTTCAGAATTCCACGAGGGTTTGAGGGAGAGAGATGCAGGTATCTCCGACAACCTGGCAGTGACAAGTGACCGGCAGGCTGTTCAAGCTCCAATCCATGACTACCTCCCCTTAAGAGGATTTGCAAATAGTCAACACATACCTACTCAGTGCCTCATGTCTGAATATGATACAAAAATAATAGTAGTGTCTTTTTGGGGGAATGCCACCTGTATACACAGAATTTGCCTGTGTGCCAAGTGTTCATTGAATTAACTCTCTCTTAAAATGTATTTAACTTATCATCAAAATACTAATCATCTTTGACCTAATATGACAGATGCTGGGAGATCTAAAATGCCATGATTTATAATATTTTGGGGGAAAATTCCTTTTAATAAAAGTGCTACCAGAAATATCTTTGGGGGTTTAACCAGGTGTTTCTCTATTTAGTGAATACACATGTGTATGAGGTGTTTGTATGTGTGTGGTATTGGAATTATAGATTTGGTGGTGAGGTTGCATCCATTTTTTTCAGTATCACTTGGTGTTAATTTTTACTAATTATGTAAATTAACTAAAGTTTTGACCTTTAGGGGACTTGTTTTCTTTTTGTTGTTGTTGATTTTTAATGAGTTTGCAGTAAGTTCTACATCTTTGTAAGAAATGTGACCAAAACTGGCATCATTTTTAAAATCTAACATGAAATATCTAGGGCTGTACAAAGAGAAGATGCAGAGACTTGTTCAGGACAGGGGTGGGGAGAGGTCATCATGCATTAACTTTTCCTAATGGACCATGTTCCTTTCCTGTGGGAAAATATGAAAATGTGGTGATTCATTAAGACATGCTAACCAGAAAGTAAGGTCTCTATGGACATTTCATATCTAGGAGCAATATTATAAAACTGTTGCTAAGACAGATTTAATCAGCAGACACCAAAGCTTGAGGCAATGGCAGATAAACAGAGATATAAGTGCTGGTGACATTGTAATTAAAAACTTCCTTTCTTCCTTCCTTCCTTCCTTCCTTCCTTCCTTCCTTCCTTCCTTCCTTCCTTCCTTCCTTCCTTCCTTCCTTCCTCCCTAAATAGCTCACATTCATTCTTTGTTGGGTGGACATTTTTAACAACTGCTTAAGAATCCTATATAATAAAGAGCTAATATGCTAATTAGACCAAATGGCAGAACTACTGCCTGGATGACCTTCAGGAACAAGCTGAGGCTGCGAGGGCTGAGCCCCTTGCATGAATTTTGTGCATCGGGCCTCTAGTTATACAATATTTGACAAAAGAGAAAACCAAACACTGAGAAAATCATACCATAGAGTTAGAAATAGCAATCAGGTCTTTCCACTTTTGACTCACTGAACTTTGCAATACTATATTCTTTTAGGTAGTAGGTGACAAAATGAAATAATACAACATTGTTTTACTGACATATATAGTTTCAGAAAGTGTTCAACTGAATTACAGAACATAATCTAGACAATTAAGAATATTTTCTCTATAAAAGAACATTTACATGTGTTCTTTATCTTGTGACTGATTTTAATGGATCTACTCAGAGAACAGCTTCATTTAATGATAATTCCTGTTAAGTTCTATTTTTGGCTAGGCTAAATAAGCTACTTGCACTTCAAAGAACAAGGGATTGTTTATGAAGGGTGTGGGCCCATTAGAATGAAATAACAAATGGAGCAAGAATTTTCAAATCACCTTTGTATTCAAGTACGTAAATGCCAAAACCCTGTAAAAGATTCAGGACTTACTCTGTGGGAAGGGTGGTGGGAAGAGCCTTCTTAGGAATAATGTGTTCCAGAGGAACTTTGCTCCTGGGAGTCCATGTGTTGTGCAAAGCAAAGAAAAAGAAACACCTTGCTTATTGATGGAGGAGTCTTATATTAGGATTTCATAATTTGCTAGAGGGTGCTCACTGACGAAACTTCCACCTGGAAAAATGAATGGGAACTGTACATTCTGGGAAAAGAAATCACACCAGTTAGGGTTTTCTAAGTGGCTTGACATGACATGTTCTAACTTATACTTTAAGCTTGCCTGCCTTCATGTATCTCTTAAATAGCAAAACTATATATTAATTCCACATTTATTTTAGATGACTGGTTACAGGAACAGTGCATGCCATTTCCATCATCTTATAAGTCTACTTTAGCTGGACTGAGACGACAGGGTTTTTTGGTGTGATGGGAGGCCTTGCAAGTTATCTGGGAGCAGACATTTTGTAGCTTACAGAGCCCGTAAAACTTCCTCCTATCTGATTTACAATGGGAACCGGATCCAAAAAGTAAAATACACATCAGATCCAGTTGACTCTAGAGCCCAGTCTGCCAGCTCATGTAGTGTTAGGTGTAAAGGAAGGTGAGTGTGTGTGTGTGTGTGTGTGTAGGGGTAGTTTCAGCTGTCACAGGGATTCTTTTGTTGGGCTTGATGAATCTCATAGAGAACAATCATGTCCTGCCGATCAGGTTTCTTTAAAATCCCCTTTCTCGGTGCTATCCAAAATGCATTAGCTGTTATCCTCCTGTGTGTCAACATGCCTTCTTTCTTGAGTAGAGCAAACAAGGCAGCTTCCCTTCAAATGCAATCCAACACCTTACGGGCATATTTTTTTGTCATCATTTATGTGGGTAATTACAGGTATCCCTGCTATCATTTATAAAAACATAGGAAGTTTAAGTTTTCTTAGTTGTGGGTTTCCATCACAGAAAGTTGTCTGACTAGTTCCAATGATTCACTCTCCAACCTGTTGTAATACACTCATTTTTAACTTAAAATTGCAGTTCTATTGTTTTCCACCACCATGATGAGAGGGGATGGTTAAATGAGGTATCAGAGTTTAAACTCGAAAAAGGAATGAAGGTCCTCCAGGTAGTTCTGATTTTAGTCTAGCCCAGTGGTCGGCAAACTCATTAGTCAACAGAGCCAAATATCAACAGTACAACGATTGAAATTTCTTTTGAGAGCCAAATTTTTTAAACTTAAACTATATAGGTAGGTACATTGTTATTAACTTAATTAGGGTACTCCTAAGGCTTAGGAAGAGCCACACTCAAGGGGCCAAAGAGCCACATGTGGCTCGCGAGCTGCAGTTTGCCAAACACGGGTCTAGCCGAAGTGTTGTGCTTTTGATTGATTGATTTATTTCATCACCTGTCTATCAATTCACCACAAGTCTTAAAAATATGCATTGTGAGAAATAAGGCTTAGGCTATTTATCGCTATCTTCCCCAGTGCGTTAGTTTATAAACAGAAGGTTTTAACCAAACACAATTAAAATGTAAGTAGAGAATTAAGTGATACATTTTAATAGCATGCTTCATTCCAGAAATAAGATTTTTCTTTAATCATAATCACACTATGTTTTCTTTCTCTGGAGCAATTAATGTCTTTTGTATAAAAGAAGTTAAAATAAACCTTAGGATGGCTTTAAGGGAGTCCAAGTAAAATTGGATGTATTATTTGAAACATGGTCTAAATGCAAACTCTGCATGTATGTATGTGTTTAATTTTCCCATTGATTATTTCACAGAAGAGTAATAAGAGTCTTTGACAGTAAATATTTTGAGTGAAATAAAATATGGATTCTCTACAGGGAGCAAAAGTAAAGAGAAATTTAATACATATTGAGGACTTACCTGGATTCTGGCATGACCAACTAGAAAAGAGGATATAGAATAAAGTTGATAAGATAGAATTTCTCTGTGGCACAAATATAAATGAGAGTTATCTCCAAAGAGGTCCAAAGGAAGAGGAGGAAGGTTGTTGTTATTATTATTATTAATGTTCTCAGGAAGAAATCATCACAAATGCTATCTTTTCTCTGTATGTTCTAGTAGCATTTCATCTCTCTAGCACATTGAAGTAATATTTTCTATATGGTGTCTTTGCGGCCTGAAAGTATTGATGTGTTTCTTTTTTTAAAAACCAATAGTATAGTCTTTAATTTCTAAAGTAACATATATGAGTTAATAGGTAACTAATTACTATTATTTGTCATATTAATAATTGAAACTAGTAAAACTGATGGTCTCTCTTTGGATAGCCCCCACCCTTTGACACTGCAGGAGAGTCTTGCTTTTGCTGCTCTTGCTCCTGGCATGGCCCACAGTGTATTTGAGTGTTAATTTCAATCCAAGTTGCCTCTCTTTGGAGTCCAAAATTCACAGTTCTTAGTGCCCTACAACTTGACTCCACCTGTATCAATTTTATTTTGGGAGGATTCTAGTCCCCCAAAAGTCCAGGGTACGGTTGGTTTGCTGCCTATGGCCTACAACTACATTGTCCTTTCAGCCCTGGGAAGTCCATTTAGCCCTCAGAGGTCTTTCCTTCTTAGGCTACACATTGACTTCCTCCATGTGATTCATCCTCCATGGGTGACTCTGGTATTTTTTTTCATAAGGGAATAGAAAAGCAAAACGTAGATGGAATCATTATTGCGGCATCTATCTCTCTAAGCAAATAAAACCCACCCACTATTGTTCACCCACTGAGGGTTTCATAACCACCATCAGAGTCACTGAGTGAGACAACAGCAGGGCGCTCTTCTTGGTGGAGGTGGAGCCCATGTGACCAATTCATCTCAGAGTGTGCTGTGTACTACAGCCTTTGTGGGTCTGACTACTACTGAAGTGTAATTATTTCATCTTCGTCTATTTTCCTATGCGCATTTGTAAATATATACAACTTTGTAACATTTTTATACAAGTGCCCTACATTCAGGCATCCAAGGCAGAGACAGTGAAATAATACATCTGACACATCTCTTGGTGCACAGAGCTTCCATCCTGCCAGAGGAAAGTTGAACAGTCTTCTTACATGTATCACATAGAAACAGCAGGACTTCTCAGGAGGGAAACTGCCTTAAGATACTTTTCCTTTTTAGTTGAAAGGTTATTTAAATTTGTAGGATAGACTAGGGTGATGCTGACAAAGTTCAGATGTCAATAAAGTGCATAGAAATGCTGATAAGGAATACATCAAGAGGGTATGACTGTGTCTAAGTTAAACTAGTGGATAAGAAAACGTGTCCAGGGAAGTTTGACTCAGAGCCTTTGGGAACCCCATCATTTTGCTATGGTAATGAGAGTTGCTACTTTGGGAGTTGAAGCCAGATTTGACATAGGGTAGCCTCTCTCATAGTTAAGAACTCCTTTTTCTGGGCTAAAGTTTTGTTTTGGATCTAGGAGGAAGATGAGAGTACCATGGGAATAATCACACACATTGAGAAAAGAATTCAAAAATAGGCTGGGAGACTTGGAGTTGTACTTTGAAGTTTTACTGCAGAATCATGTTGTTGTATCCCAAGCTGGGGAAGAAGATGATACCAATTACATATTCAAACTCATAGGACATATGTAAAACTTTATACTGTGGGTATTTCCCAAGTCATTAAAGGTTTTTCAGAGTCATGAGTTTGAATGACTTCATAATCGTCCACCCTATGGGTGTAAGGAGATATGTTTTGTAAGGTGCTCAATATCCAACAAATGAGAAAAATAGTCTCATCATAGAATCTAATCCCAAAGGTACCAGTTCCGTGTACATAGTGAACAGAATATAAGACCCCAAGTCGGAGAAGCCTGTGTTCAAATCCTGGTTCTTCTCTTTTTCACTGTGTGGTTTTGCTCAAATTATTTAAACTTTCAAATTATCCAAACTGTTAAAATTGAGTCTTAATTTTTTCATCTGTACAATGGGGATAATCATATCTGCTTTACAGGGTGGCTGAAAGGATTAAGTAAGATAGTGTTTATTGACCTAAATAATATCAGGTAGCCAATACAAGGTAGCTATTGCAACGTTTTTCATGTGGACAAATTAATTCTTTGATATCTCATTTCAGTAGGGTAAAAGTTTATACCATTAATGTAGCAGTTAATTAAGGTGCTTTTTTAAATTATTTAAAACAATTCTTTCTGTTTCTTAAAAGAAAATACCCAAAGGAAAAAGAAGAACTGAAAATAGTCTCCACCTCCTGTGATACCATTTCTCTCCAAATATCATGGCACAATTGTTGGTTTGTAACTGCATTGGCTTAAAAATGAAATAGAAATGCAATATGTTAAAGCAAATATGCTAAGTAAATAAATTGTTTTCATAACTCTCAAAAGTCCATGTGGATAATAGCACAATGGAAAATTGTACAAGATAAATAACACTTATTTTAATAATTTTGCTTTTTAAAAATTTGAGATTAAGTTTCCACATAAAGTATTCCTTTTAACCTAGATTTCCAAATTCGAAAGCAGAGAATAAAATTAAAATAATTATGTGAAAAATAAACCTCTTAGGATAAGGATATTCATGGTTCTCAGAACTGAGATGGCCCTTAGATTGTCATCTGCTAGTTCATGGCACAAAGAGGGCTTATGTGCTGTTTAGGTGGGTTTTTTTTTCCCGTTTTTTTTGACAAGTAAATTAAGCATCTGAAATATAAAACAGTATATTTTAACTAATTGAACTGTACTTGTATTTTGTCAAAAATTTACTTAATACATTTTTAGAATTATTATAAAATTATAATTTTCCTGATAGAAAATTGAAAAATGTAGATAAATAATAAGAAAAAAAGAAAACCATCCATAACCCCATCAGTCAGAGATAATTACTGGATATATTTGAGTCTTAAAAAATGCATTTATATCTATCTTAGTCAGTGTAGGCTGCCATAACAAACTACCATTCCTTGAGTAAAGTAGTCATATTTTAAGTTACAAGGAACTGAAAGTTGATTTGACCTGGAGGAAGATCCAAATGGTAAATCAAATTCATGATTTATGCTATTTAGAAAAGGGCTTGCTCAAATGCAGAACTCCATAAACACAAAATACCTCTCACTAGTCCTGGACTTTTCATCTAGAGGTCAGGTAAGGTTAAAAAGAATAAATATAAATATTATATAATTCATGACCAGAGTCCTAGAATGGTGAACAGAAAGGCCTTTGAAGTCCTAGTCCAACAGCTAGTCAGTTCACAGAGGAAGATGTTAAAACTTGATGAGACAGCTCGGGGTCATGGAAAACCTTTAGACTTGAGAGTTAGAACCTGGGTTCAAATTCTGGTTCTGACACTTATCACATGTAAATAGGAATATGTACTCAATCTCTTGGAGCTTTAGTTTTGCCATCTCTCATAAGTGGTTAACATTAACTGGTTCACCAGGCTATTGTGGAGTCAGTTCCTTTCCTGTCCTTTAATGACTTACCCGAGGTCACTTAATTAGTCACACAGAGCCCTTCCACCTGGTTATTCATCATCTGTTCTGTTCACTATATCCTGGCTTCTCTTCTAGTTAAGCATTTTGAAGCATGGCATATTAAGGCACGTCATTTTAATTAAAAATTGACTAGAGCACCCTGACCAGTTTGGCTCAGTGGATAAAGCATTGGTCTGCGGACTGAAGGGTCCCGGGTTTGATTCCAGTCAAGGGCATGTACCTTGGTTGCGGGCACATCCCCAGTGGGGGATGTGCAGGAGGCACCTGATTGAAGTTTCTCTCTCATCGATGTTTCTGACTCTCTATCCCTCTCTCTTTCTCTCTGTAAAAAATCAATAAAATATATTTTTAAAAAACTTAACTAGAACAAAACAAAGGTGTGGCAAGTACTCCTGTTGACCCAGTTTTCTCTGTCAGTGTTTTCCAGCCAGAGACCACCAGGAGCACAGACGTAACAAGCAAGTTGGGTTTATTACTGGTTGCAAAGAGGAGACCACACACCCTGGGCCATGAGGGACATTTCAGTAGAGGGTGTCTGAACAGATTCTTATAAGATCAAGATTCAGGTGACTGGGGAGAAGGTTTAAGATGAAGTGACGTTGCTCTGGATGGCTGCTATCAGGAAATGGAGATAATCATATGATTAAATATTTTTAAAATATTATGTATAAGGTAGAAAAATTAAAGTGAGGCTAAAGCTATAATGGGAAGGAGCAGTTAGGACAGTTTCTAGATGTCAGAAGCTGCTTTTTTTTGGTTTGTTTGTTTTCTTTCCCATCCCCCTTCTTTCTTGCCACCTCTAGGCCCACAGGGCCTTGGGGACAAAATTTCGGACAAAGAGACACAAGCAAGCATTTTCTGGGAGCTTCCTGCTAAGTCATTTACTTTCAGATATTGGTACCACACCTTGTTGCTCTCATCCTTCTTCCCGGTGGAAAGAGGATATAATTGTAGAAGCTGCACAGCCTTTTTGTAATTATGAGGAAAAAGTTAGGGAAATCTCAGTCTTTGGCATGATTTAGCAGCTGAACCAATCTCAAAACTCTGAAATCTGGGTTTCTCACTATGGGGAAGAACACTCCCCCATTAAAAAAAAAAAAAAAAGCCACTCTAGTTAGGCTGTTTGTGACTTGTAGCTGAAAGCATTCCTAAAACATTAATTATTCATGTTTATTATTTACTAAACTAGACATTCTTCTGGCAGCCAAATGTTCTTCTGGTGGCTCAGAGCATAGTCCATTTGGAAACTGAGCTTGGCAATACCCTATTTTAAAAAGAAAATTAGGCTTCTGTTAAGTGGATAAATTATTGTTCTTTCTGCTTCATAAGGTTTGTCATTATTCCTTCGTTCAGAGGCAATTGCTTCCTTGGTTTCAGAAACCTGCATAAAAATAAAAGCTTTAGGAACTTTCCAGGTTAGGTTCAGCAGAAAGAAGTGGGGGCACATTTTTGTAGGCTTAAATGTTGAAAGGGTGAATACAGCTGTAAATCTAATTGCTGGATAATTGTGACTTCAGCATTGTAATTTCTGTGCTCAGAGAAATGGGTGCCTTTGGCCATTGTGATTTGTTAAACCTAACAATGCATTTGTAGTCTTAATGCTTATTGACTCAGTAGAAAGAACTGCTCTCCTGGGGGATAATTCCCTGGTTACTGTGTGCCACTGTGGTTAGCAGGTTAGGCTCCCTGGTGCAGAATCAATGCCCACTGGAAAGCTGATCATGTGTAGGGAGGTGAGGAGGAGGACCATAGTTAATTGCTGTTAATACTTAGTGGGCAGAACAACTAAACCACAGGGCTAGCAGGAGTCCAATGTCTGCTAGATGTGGGGTGAGAGTTCTTAAGGAATGATACATGAAAATGTTCAGGGAAACTTCATGTATTGACAGCTTGGATTTGCATATTGAAAGTTACGTGCCTATAATCAGAATAAATTTTACTCTACCTACTAACTGGTAATTATTCTACAGGTGTCTCTTTTCTTATCTCTCCCTTCCCCTTACACATAGTAGGTGCAAAATAGTGGTTGTTCAAGAAATGGTTAAAAATGTATTAAAATTTGGCTCTGCAGAATGGCTCTGCAATGGTGACAGTAAGAATTATCAAAATATTTTCTTTAAATAATAAATTATTTATCAGATCACAATTTGTATATTACAGACACTGAATAAAATATATTGATATTCACCGTGCTGAACACAAAATATCCAGATGCAGGTAAATTTAATAATTGATGAGGGAGATTCTTGTCCACTCAGTTTAATGGAATGTGAGTCTTGCATGAAGTGCTGGACCATACTAGAAAAATATGTCAGTGCATAAAACAGACCAGCGCCTCTAATTTTCTAGGAAACACTTAACAGGATATTATAACTAAACAGTGTCACAAAATAAGTTTAAGTTTCTACACTCAAAATGTTTATAAAAGGACTGATTTCCCCCCCCCCCCTTCCAGGTCTTATAGGCAGATGGAATGAATCCTTCCAAATGAAATAGTTCCTATAAACTTAATCCACTGAGGAATTATTTGTTGTAGTTATGTGCTAAAATCACAGGAACTATCTACCTTCACCACTATTTAGTAAATTGCAGAAAAACACTAAAAGAGGAGCACGCAGAGTCCCAGTTTTGCAGTAACCATATTCAGTCTGATTGTCAGCATGCGGGATTCTCAGTTTCTCTCCCCATCCTGTTTCTCCAGGAAGAATGCTCTTTGACATGGAGAGGAGATCCATGCTGGGAAAGGTATTGCCAAAGAAGTTCAGATCGGCTGCTTTTCTGATTTGAGGGATTGGTACTGTCGATAATCCTGCCAAATTAAGTTCTGATGAAGTATGCATTTTGATGAACTTATTTTGAGAGAACGAATGAATGAAAGAAGGGTCAGGCTTTATTTAAAAGTATATTCACTAGGAGCTTCTCTCTGGATCTGGTAAAAACCATAATAAGGGTGGAGGAAGGGGCAGTTGCAATTCAGTGAAATAAGTACCAACTCGGATGCATAAACTTTCCAATCAGAAATAGAAAAAAGGAGTCTGGAAGGAGTGACCCTATGTTGTGGAGTGATATGACTGACCTAACTGTTAAGGGAGAAGGAGGAGTTTCCCAGGTGGGCAAGGAACAGGGTTGGAATGGCACGCTAAAGAGTTTAGATCAGTGATGGCGAACCTTTTGAGCTAGGCGTGTCAGCATTTTGAAAAACCCTAACTTAACTCTGGTGCCGTGTCACATATAGAAATTTTTTGATATTTGCAACCATAGTAAAACAAAGACTTATATTTTTGATATTTATTTTATATATTTAAATGCCATTTAACAAAGAAAAATCAACCAAAAAAATGAGTTTGCGTGTCACCTTTGACACGCGTGTCATAGGTTCGCCATCACTGGTTTAGATGGTCCAGTAGTCAGGATACCCAAAGCGTAAATGCAGCAGCAACCACGTCTGCATCACTCAGCGCAGCAATCCTGGCGACTGGGAGAGCGCCTGCTATTATAGGTGCTTAATGTGTATTAAATAAGTAAATGAATGAGGAGCCACTACAATCTTTTGAGAAAAGGAGCATCCAATTAAGATTTAAATTTTGGGAACATTACCAACAGCAGTGTGAACACGGAAGACAGGGTGTGTTTATTTTCTATCGCTGCTGAAACAAATTACCACAAACCTAGTGGCTTAAAACTACACAGATTTATTGTCCCCCAGTTCTTTGGGGCAGAAATCCAATGTGGGTGTCACTGGGTTAAAACTGAGGCGTTGGCAGGGCTGTCTTCCTGTGTGGAGGCTGAGGATGATCCATCTCCTTGGCCTTACAGCTTCCAGAGGCTGCCTGCATCCTTGGCTCATGGCCCCTTCCTCCTGCTTCCTGCAGCCACGCTGTCTTGGACCCTTCCTCCATCTTCACATCTCTCTTTGCTGACAGTCTAGAGAGGTTTGCTTTTTTTTTGGGGGGGGGGAGGAGGGGCTCATGTGATTAAGTTGAGTCCACTTGGATAATCCAATATAGTCTCCCTTGTCAGGGTTCTTAAGCTTAATCACACCTGCAAAATCCCTTTAGCCACGGAAATAAAACAATCCCAGGTTCTGGGGAATCGGAGGCCCTTATCCCGTCTACCACAGGGGCATGGAGGGGCTTCCCAGTACTCAGTGTAAGAGACTGGTAAGGTGATTGTGACAGGGAGGATAAAGCTCGTTCACTAAACCGTTTTTGCTTTTCCTTTTTTGCCAGAAAGACAGGCTATGTTTTGCACCTTCTTTATACTTAGTTGCGATCAATGGGACTAAGTTCTGGCCAATGGGAGTGCTGTCTGCCTTCACCAGGCCTGGCCCCTTCATCCTCCAGGCTTTCTCTCCCCTGCTGGCTGGACCTGGGGGGTCCAGCAGTGCACTCCAAGGCCAGGGGGAGGGGAGAGGCTCTAGCTAGAAGCTGCTGGGTTCCTTTATGGAGCAGAGACCCTAAGCAAAGCACTCAGCACCATGATTTGCATAAGAAATAAAACTTTGTGTTAGCCTCTGAAATGTGAGAAGTGTTTCCCAGAGGAGACAGCCTACCTGCCTAACATTGAAATTTGCACCTCCCAGTAGGGTGCTGCTGTAGCAACAACAAATAAGGCATTGAGAGTGTTTGGCCAGTGGGCGGTGAGGACCCTAACATTAGGGGCTTGACATAGAGTCACCCATGTTGTGAAGGGGATAAGCCTTAGGTAAGCTGTTGTCTGGAATAACTTTGGAAGGCAGGATTCATGCTTCGATTCTTATAACTATAGAACAGTGATTCCTAACCCTGGCTACATATTAGACTCACGCCCAGAGATTCGGACTTAACTGCCATGTATGTGTGCTGGGGGAGGGCAGTGGTGGTGGTGGCATTAATATTATTTTAATAGTTTCCAGACCATTTTAAGGTGCAGCCAGGCTTGAGAACTAAAGTTCTAGGTCAGAGGTCAGCAAACTTTTTCTGTAAAGGGCCAAATAGTAAATATTTTGAGCTTTGGGAGCAATACCACCTCTTCTACAAATATTCAATTCTGCTGAGATAGCATGAAAGCAACCATGACCACATGTAAGTAAAGAGATGTGTCTGTGTTTTAATAAAACCTCATTTACAAAACAGGCAAGCAGCTGGGTATTACCTGTGGGCCATAGAGCCGATCCCTTCTCCAGGAGGCTGATTCTTAGAACTTCTTCTCAAGGCTCCTTGACCCTTTTAAAGATCACCGAAAGCTTTTGTTTACATGTTATATCAAGTAAGAATGACCATATTGAAATTAAAACTGAGAAGTTAAAAATATTAATGAACTGAAAATAATTATAAATCCATTATGCTAACGTAAGTAACATATTTTATAATTGTATTTTCAAAAAATGAGTAAAAAGAATGGTATTGTTTTACATTTTTGAAAAACTCTGATTTCTCGCTTCATGGGAGACATGTAGATTCACGTCTGCCTCTTCATTCATTCTGTTGTGAGACATTATTTTAGTGAATGTGTCTGAAGAAGGGCTGGCCTCACACAGATGTGTGGGCATTTCATGTTAGAAGAACAATTTTCTTCTTTTGAAGAAGTATTTTAATAGCCTTTCAGATAGTTGTGGATTTACTTGATACTACATAATAACTACCATGATAACTTTTTAAAAAGTTGATTGCAGTGTGAATCTGAAACCATATCAATGAACTTGAAATTCATAAAAATACCTTGGCTTACTTGCACTTTAAAGGGATCTTTAATGTACGCGTGATTTTGTAATGTCTTATAGTGGTTACTTTGAAGATATTGTTTCATTGAGTTATATCACTGACATGCTTCATTATCTAATATTTGTTCAAAAATCACATTTGTTAACATTACCATTGAACTTTCCAGAATTCAGAAACTATCAAGCTGGTGGTGGTGGATGCAAATTTTCCAAAATTCGAATTTTCATTTGAAAGCTCACGTCTTCTCATTGGCAACAAATGCTCTCAGGCTGTTCGCCTTCAAGTGAGAGGCTCACTCATTTATTTTCCAAGAAATGACTGACAAATAGCCAAGTCTGGAAACCAGATTTCGTTTATCACTTGTTCTCTCAAGTAAGAATAATGCTCCATAAAAGATAGATGAGTTTGGTTTGCAACTCAATTGCATATCGCTTTTCCTCCAGACAACCATCGTATTGTGGTCAGCAGCAGAACTGTTCTGTGCTCTTTCCTTTCGGTCCCACAGAATATGTGGAAGACCTGTCCTCAAGGGTTGAGATTTAACAAAGTAAATAATTTTACTTTTTTGTCAAGGGCATTTTCAAGCTAAATTGGTTCTTCTTGTTTTAAGTAAGTAATTGGCAGCAAATATGATACAATGTCCAATGATACAATGACATGGTTTAGTAATTCCTCAATTTGTGCTAAAGCACCAATAGTTTTACCCACCATTGTTTTTGAAGCATCAGTGCAAATGTTAACACAGGAGAAAAGGCAAAAAATCTCCTTATTATTATGAAAGTACTAGAGGTCCGATGCACGAAATTCGTGCAAGGGGCTGGGCCCTCGCAGCCCTGGCTTTGTCTGGAAGGTCGTCTGGACAGTTGTTCTGCTGTTTGGTCTAATTAGCATATTGGCTCTTTATTATATAGGGTTTTTGACCTTGTGGATCCACTAATGAAACGGGTCTTTGGGCTTCTCGGGGTTGTGCCCACCACACTTTGAGAACAGCTGCCTTAGGGAAAGTGTTTTAAAAGAATTAGAGTGTTGTCATGTAACAGTTGTTATTGGCTTCCTTTGGTCAGGTGTTTCAAAAAAGAGACATGCTCAGAAACAACTGGCCAGTATACAAGCTGAACAGAAAACAGTAGGGAGAGTCCAAAGATCTGGGTGAAGAGTGGTTGGAAAGCCAGGTGCTTCACATTCCAAATGGAGCCACAAAGGGCCAGTAAAACTTCCTAGTTGGGCACACGGTTTAGTTCTACAGCAAAGATCAGATTAAAGGTGTGGCCTTCCCCTTAGAAACCATAATCAACTAATTGCAGCAACTTAGCTGCAGTTGCAGAGAGAGATGGGGAGGAGGGGAGGAGGGAGAGGAGACACCCGAGAATTACAGATGGAAGCAAATACAAGAGAAGTCTACCAAGCTTTTGAAGAAGTTGTGTGGACAGGAACCCAAAATAGACCAAAAAATACTTCCGACTGAGCCGTAACGTCACCTTTTAACTTGCAAACTTTTGGTAACACGCATTTCAGCGGTGCCGAAGGGGAATAAATAGTAAGAACTCCTAAGAGCAGAGGGTCAAGGAGGAAAGGGATAAGGGAACGATTCCCAGAGAGCAGAATTAAAGTTCAATCAAATAACTCACTCTCTCAGAGTAGGGGGCTCCATAAGCCTGCCAAGCAGGATTTCAGAATTGCAACGGGCTAGTGGGCACCACTTGCCTGCCATTCTTACCCTTTTGAATGGCAGTTTTAACTGCATTTATTCTCTCTCTGCTCCCATTGTACATAGACTAAGCCCATAACAAGACTGCCTTCTCTCTGCTCTCACCTGCCTGCCAGTTACAGGGTCTGGTAGAGGAGGTGTTACAGCCATTGGATGCTAGGAGCCTGGTTACCTGAATGGAGTAGATCCTGCCCATCAACTTGCACTGGATTGTGGCATGAGCAAGGAAAAAAATATTGTGCTAAACCACGGAGATTTTTGTCACCACATTTGTTGTTACAACAGTGCAACTACTCTGAATAATGTAGAGGCTATTTCATGGATCTAAACATAAGAAATTGAACCAAGACAGTGGCAGAAACTATTAAGAAGAAATAAATAGTTTAGAGGAAGAATCAGTAAGCTCTCATAGACTGGGGAGAGGGGATGTGAGAGCAAAATGAGGGAGAGCAAGGAGTCTGGGATGAGTTCTAGATTTTTGTCCTGGTTGTTGTGGTAGTAGTTTTGAATGATACTAATAGAACAATTCCACGAAGTCCAAAATGAGGTAGCCGTTTGGGGGCTAAGAGCTTGAGAAGTTTGGAAAGGAGGCATATACAGGCAATCGTTAGGATATACAGGTGGTGGCTAAAGCTATGGGAAGAAGCAGCGGTGGATGGAATTTATTGGGAAGACAATTCAGAGGGAGAAGAGCACAGAGGTCATTTAATTAAGAGCAGAGAGACTAGAGTCAGCAAAAGAGAACAATAATAAATACCTAAAAAATAAGAAAAAATGACAGAAAAGAGTAGATCACAGAAACCAAGTAAGAAAACAGTTTGAAGAATTATGAAATGGTAAACAGTCAAATATTGCAAAGAGATCAAGTATAATAAGAGCCAAGTATTTATTAGATTTTAAAATTAAGAGGGTATTGGTGACCTTCATGAAGGTCATTTTAATGGAGCATTGATGTAAAATTCAGGTCACTGTAGGAGAAGAGTCTTATGATTTTATGCAGGAAAAATAGACTGAAGGTGTTAAATCTTGACCAAGGTCCATAGTAAATGTTGGCTTATTGCTTTGAAATCTTGCCTATCGGATGCTACCCCCCAGGCTCCTCCACCATTCCAAACTAAATCTGAAAAGTGCACTTAACTAAGGTGCTGATGGGTGGTCGTGATGTTACAGCAGGATAAAAGAGAAGGCTTATAGAAAAGATCCATATTTATTTTCAGAGAGAATAGTGTAAAGCAGTTACTAGTTTTCTAAAATATTTTCTGAGAGAGTATTTCTCACCTCCCCCCATTTCTTCCCTCTTCACTTTCTGTTTCTTAAACTGATTCTACTCATTATATTGGCAAGTAGGAGTTAAATTTTATAAAATGAATGGATGTGTTAATGTTACTTTTTTTTTAAGTAGGGTAATTTTGGTTTTAGAACACAGGGCATATCAATCTCCTAAAATAATGTTTAAGTAAGATGACTGATAGAACTTTTTCTCTAAAGTCTTATAAAACTTAATTAGTAAGATCAAAGGCTACAAAAGTTTAATAGCCACCTTCACATTTACCAGATGCCTTGTTAGTAATTCAGTTTTAAAGTAGAAATCCTAAGCCAGCCAAAAATAGAGCCAAATGTTTTTAGGAGATTTCACATATTATTTTAAAAAAGTAAATATAATGAATAACCCTAAATGCTGTCCTGGAGCACTATTTCAAAATAAGCACATTAGCAAAATAAACAAGACATGAATCAACCCGAAGAAGCTCCTCGTCTTCAGACTGCAGATCTTGTGTAGGAAATCTCACTTTTTTCCTTTCCTTTCCTTTCCTTTCCTTTCCTTTCCTTTCCTTTCCTTTCCTTTCCTTTCCTTTCCTTTCCTTTCCTTTCCTTTCCTTTCCTTTCCTTTCCTTTCCTTTCCTTTCCTTTCCTTTCCTTTCCTTTCCTTTCCTTT